>NC_056523.1:223265174-223276824 GCF_019175285.1 Sceloporus undulatus
TGCTCCGTCTGTAGGCGTATGACAGAAACGATGGAGAGGTACCCGGTCCAGACCTGAGGCAGACCAAGAAGAAAGATGCGCATAGAAGTTATTTGAAAATGCCCCCCACCAGCTGTCAGAGGAGTTCCCGAAGATCAGCCGTGCCGCGTCCTGGACGGCCCAGAAAGGGAGGGTCACCACCAGAGGATGCCGAGATGGCCAGGTTGAAATGAACACCTCCGTCCCGGTTGAAGGGCCGCCCTGGCGCAAGCAAGACAGCCGAGGAGTCACAATCCCATTTCCCCACAAGAATCCCAGGAGGCAAATCAGCTGTAGAAGGTTGCAGAGACGCTGCCGGCAAGGCCTGGGTGGGACTGATGTCCGGCAGGGAGGGGTGCCAGCGGCATCGCTGCAACTGGCTGTAAGTCAAAGCCAAGCGGAGGTGTTTCCAGTGTAGAAATGTCCTCATTGGCAAAGATCATGAAGTCACCTTGAGCCCGAAAAAGGAAAGAACAAGGAAAGGGAGAAGAGTGAGACAAAATCATAGAATCATGAGTCCCTGGAGATGGAAGAGACCCCTAAGGACCATCCAGTCCAGCCCTTTCGCCATGCAGGAAGACGCCATCCAAGCCTCTTCCCTCCTTGACAGACGGCCATTCCGGCGCTGCTTAAAAACAGCCGCCAAAAGGAACTCCACCGACCTCCAAGGCAGCAACACACCTTCCAGCTCTTTGCAAACAAAGCTCTTTGCAATAAAGATGTTTTCCTCCGAACGTTTTGGTGGAATCTCGTTCCTGGACTTGGATCGGATTAGGGTTGCCGTAAAAGTCCAGAAATGACTTGAAGCACAGAAAAACAACACAGACGACACACCCTAACGTCCTAGAGAAAAACAATATCCCCTTTTTCTCCATTTCAACCTTCTGTCCAGGAGAAATGTTCAAAACAGCCATCCGCTTTGAATATGACCAAGAAGCATGAATTTTACATTTTATATGAATGTTTTTTAGCTTCAGTTATCCTGGTTTCGCAGGGTTTTTTGGCCAGCCGCCCTCCCCCCACCAAATTTAATCAGAGGCATCAAAATTCATGTGAACAACACAGATTCAACCACATTCTACCAGGATTATTTTACATCATATGAATAACGTCAAAGTGTCTCAACTCGAGCTTCGCATCCATTCCATCGTCCAATAGGATATACAGTTACAACAACACAGCTACCTATAAGTGCAGATGAAGGAACAATGAGGAGATAGCCAGGAAGCGCTCTTCAGTATTCCAAAAATAATGGTATAAAATGGGTTTATCATATGTCCCAGAGAAGCTTAAAATAGGTAATCCTAACAGGAGAATGAAAGAACATAAAGAGATTACGTATCCACTTCCTTTCTCACCTTGAAATTTCAAAGAAGCTCCACCCCCATTTTTCATTTTGTCATCCTCGCCAGAGGCCAAGCCCATCATGCTGCGGCTACGGATCTGCAGTTCTCATAAAGGCTCTCCAAGAGGCACTGCGGGGCCATTCCTGCTCCCAAAAGAAGGAGAGCATGCATGTCAAATAACAAATGGATACAAGCAGAGAGAGTGAGAAAACAACAATCTACACAAGCAGAGAAAGAACAGACAGGGTGCCAAAACTGAAGGCATATTCTATATTGCATAATCTCCTGAATCACAACACTTCCCTGCTGTGCTAAAATCTACAGGCTTCTCCTTCCTGTCTCCTTCTGGGCTCATTCAAAGAGCTATTTCTTGAGCTGAACAATTCTGGTTACCTCAAAGAACTGCTGCGCAGTTTTGTTCTTCCCATCACACAAAGCTTACCCTCCCAAGCTGTTGCGTCTTTTTAACACCTGGAACAAGCAACAATGCTTAGATTATCATGCAACTGCAAACGTTAAAGGTTGGCTCATGAATCTTATTGCACTACCGTTCCCTTAATCCACCATAACATCTGAAGAAGTAGAAAAAATTACGAAAGCTCATGCTCTTTTCCCCCCTAGTTAGTCCTCAAAGGTGCTACAAAATCCCTATACATAGTAATGCTAACAGACTACAATCTATATCTTTAAATTCCCTTTACTTAGTTATCCGAGATTAATCTGTAAGTAGCCTGCCTTGGCAAGTGGGGATGATAGTAAAACCCTTTTTAAAATCTCATTTTTGGAAATGTGACTGAAAATGGCTTACCAGTTCAAATTTCTAGCATTTCAATTTGTATCTACCCTTTCCCAGAAGGAGCCCCACCCAAGGTGACTCACAGACAAAGCATTAAAAAAAAGTACAATAAAAATTTAAACAGTTTAAAATCATCTAAAAACAGTATCAAATAATTACATTTAAAAAATACACAAAGTCAAGACATACCAAAACACTCATAATCCATAGTCTCTCTGGCTCTTATTTATGTATGACTATCTTGAGCGTCTTTCTGGTGAGTTGGGAAATGTGACTGAAAAGGCTACTGTTATCCATTTTTGTTTGTTTTTAAACAGTACTATAAAATATTAATACCCATATTTTTTCTTCCTCTCTTTTGCCCATCATAGTACTCTCAGTAAAAAACTTTGCTGACCCATTCGTGCTGGCCCCTTAGAAATTTCATATCCTCTTCATTTCCATTCCAAATTGCCTTCCAGGAATTAGTTCCTGATGTTCATATGCATCTTGTTCCAATAGATATCAATATAATTTATAAGGAAAGTCAACTCAGCCCCCTCCAAACTTAGCAAATTTCTCTCAGCATAGTAGAAGCAGCTGTAACTCTGCATTTAAAGCTTTGCCAGAAGAAATTCAATCACGGGAATTCTGTCCCTGTAGGAAGAAACAGATGTATTTCAATTGTTGAGGGTTTCTGCAAGAACCTTTCTCAAATAACCTAGCATAGCTAAAAACATTACTTTTAAGGATAAGAATAGGAGCATTAAGGCGCCAGGATGCTTGTGTGACAATTTACTCAAACTACAATGCCAATGGTAAACATATGAAAAACACGGTAATCTAAGGAGATTTTTCTATCACTTAACCGTAAGACACATTTAACAGGGTTGACATCACCCCGTTGGCAAACTCACGGTGTCACTCTCCCCCACGGACCTCCTCCCATACCACACCAACTGAATCCTTAATCATGATTTTTGTACTAATGTTAATCATCAGTCATAAACTCCCATGTATCACTGAATGTAATGTCAACAGTTGTGACATAAACAACTAGCAAATCAAAATTATACCTCTAAATTACCATGTCCTATGTACAGAGCCCTAAATGGAGTTACTTTGTACATAAGTGGTGAGTGTGGTTAAAGTGGAAAATTTGGTAGATGTGGTGTTTTAAAAGAAAAATTTTAAGAATTTTTTTTAAAATTAAAAATTATAATTTTAAAATTTTCAATTAAAAAAAAACCTGGGCCTTTCTTTCTCTTCCCACTGATAGCCTGTGCCCAGTTTGATGCCATCTCTTCAGCATTTTAAAACAACACCAGAAAACACAAAAGCTCATTTCTTTCTTTGAAAAGAACAGATGTTTGGAGACCCAGTGGTGTCATTTCCAATTAGGATACCAGCGGATTAGCCCATACCAACTTGCACCCCTCTAGTGACAACGCCTACTTCAGATCTGACAGATTCATTCAACATACCATAGGATACAGCTGTACATACTATAGCAGAGGAAAACAATCTCCCTAAACAAAAACAGTTAACAAACACTCCTCACCCTCTATAAAGTAAAAAAAAACCAAAACCCCCCAACATCTAGCAAATCAGGGCGGTCCTTTTTCTTGGCATATTGACTTTCTCAATGTGATATACTGAGGGGTATTCATACATAGAAGCTCCATTTGCATTCTCGAGCAGCAATGTGTGCTTCGAAGCAGAGGACTTCTCGCACTACTATCAGTAGGCAATCTGCTGGCTGTTTTCTATAACCTTTTCCTCCATAAATATTTTTTTGGAGAAAGAAGAAAATGGAAGCAACAACAGAAAAACACAGGAACTTACAATGGAACCTACAATTGTCAAGAATTCTCCCACCAATAAAATTCAGTTAAAGGGGTTACAATTGTGAGTCTTCAGGAACGGATTGTTTCATTTTAGTGGACCTATCCTAAGTAAAACAAGGCAACCCAACAATAATTGTATTAATAACAACAATCCTGGTATAGCAAAGTCTGAAATTTATAATTATATACAAAATTATAAAAATAATGCTACTCTGTAAGCATATTACTAGTGTAATGGTCAATATAAAATACAAGTGTATTTAATAAGACTACTAGTGATAGAGATATAATAAGGCATTAGAAAAGATTACTAATTGAAGTTGGAAACGATCACATTTGTACATTACCATGTACATAGGTTTTTATGACAAACCCATGTAAATCAATGTAATAAATAGTGTACCCTACCATCAATTAATATACGATATGCATATTCAATACCTTTCTCTCATAAAGCATGTAATAGAATATGCTCCTTAAGAGTAATTAACCTAGTAATTAACAATAAGGCAATATGTGTTCATTTTTAGCCATACTTTATACATCAAGTAAGCTTGAGCACTTTTACAAATGCTGAATAACAATATTGGCAGCAGGGTCATATATCTAGAGAGGATGGATGGAAATCATGCAGCCCACTGGATGTTGTTGGACTGCAAATCCCATCCCAGCACTCCTCTCCAACTAGCTAGTCTGGCTAAGCTTAAGAGACTTGCAATTAGGCTTGGCTCCCAATCCACAATCTGATTGAAATGGGATTTTTTTTTTCATCCCTAGGAAGTTGTGTGGTGGAATATTCAGCCTCTGATGGGGGAAATTATCAGAAAAACATTCATCTTTAGGTTTTATTTTTAATAGTACAAAGACTAATCCAACACAAACCTTTTGAATATGGCTGGATTTGGAAGAGGAGGCCCAAAGAAGGGAACATAATCAGGGGCAGTACAGAAACCTGAAAAAATCAAAAGTGACAGAGCAATTCAATGATTCAATTCAAAGACAAGACAATTGTGAAGGGCAGGATCTGTAGCCTTAGGAGAGTGAAAAACAGTAGTTCTGCACCTGAATCCTATTTGTCAGTCCTGGCTAAACCCATCCCACTGTTGAATGGTGAGTAAACACAAAGGTAAATCCCCTTGCAACAGTGGGACATCTCTAATTAATATATTCATGAAACCACTGTGAACGGTTCTCTAGAGTTTGTGTGTGTGGTTCCATCAATATGCAGATGGTACTCTATTACTCCTTTCCACTCCAATCCAAAGACACTGTCTTGGTCCTCCGGCATCAGTAATGGACCAGATGAGTGCAAACAAACTGAAACTTAATCCTGGTCGGTTGAAAAGCATATCAGAAAACAGGGATTCAGCCTGTGTTGGAGGTGGTTAAACTGCCCCTGAAGACATAGGTTCACCATTTGATGGTACTCCTGGACTCAGCTTTGAATTTGGAGGTGAAGGTTCTTGCTATGGCCAGGAGCACTTACTCACATTTATTTATTTATTCATTTATTTTAATTTAACTTTATTTATACACCACCTTTCTCCCAGGCCAGGACTCAAGATGGCTTCCCCAACACATTAGAAACATTTATAAAAAGTTCAAGACAAATTTTAAAAACACCACATCAAAACACTATTAAACATTATAAAACTGATTTTAAAAAACAAACAAAAGTTAAAAACAGACAAAACATACATCTGCATTTAAAAAAACCCTTCCCTGCTTAATTAAAAAGCTTGCTTAAATATAAATGTTTTTGCCTGTCGGTGAAAAGAAAGCACATTTAAAGCATGTCTGGCATTTGCACCCATTCCTTGAGATGCTAGATTTGGCCACAACAGTATATGCTTTAGTTACCTCCCATTTTGACTACTATAACACACTCTACATTGGGCTGCCTTTGTAGAGAGTTTGGAAGCCTCAGCGAGTACAAAGAGCTGCAGCCAGAGTGTTAACCTGGGAAGCTTATAGGGACCATACCACTTTCCTGTTGTAACAACTTTACTGGCTCCCGGCTTGTTTCTGAGCACAATTCAAAGTGATGGTTATAACCTATAAAAACCTATGTAGCTCAGGACCAGGCTATTTGGCAGGCCATATCCCCCTATATGAGCCCACATCAGCCCTAAGATCCTCAGGAGAGCCCCTTCTCTCAGACCCACCACCACCACAAGCAAGGGTGATGGGGAAGTGAGAAAGGACCTCTGAACGAATACTGAAGATGCTTTCCGGTGTATTAGTCCCATGAAACATGAAATAAAACACTGGATGTTCATTCTTCTCTTTTTTTACATTTCTGAGATGGGCTTTTTCATTGCAAAATCTTGAATCAACAGTGCGAATGGCAATATTACCTGACTATTTTGGACAGCACGGGACTTAAATTGCTAAATGTATCCAGCAGTTTTTGTCAGCCAATTGCCAGAGGCAGTCTCCTTATTGACATCATTTTGCGTATGGACATATCACTAGACCACACACACACACACACACACACACACACACACACACAGTAAATCCTTCCACCAGCACTGGCTCCCTTTACCTTTGAGATCTATCTCCAGTTATTATGATACTTTGTCCTCTCCTCTCAGGGACGCTTTCTCAACTTTCTATAGACAAGGAACTATGGAACCAGTAGTTTTGAGAACATGTTAAATAAAAATGCATGCCAAATGAAGACAATTCTTCCCCCTGCCTCCGATCACTATAAATACTATTTCTTCTGCACAGCCTACAGCCAGTGGTGGCAAACCTATGGCACGAGCGCCAGAGGTGGCACTCAGAGCTCTCTCTGTGGGCACATGTGCCATCACCCCAACACAGAGTTTGCCAGAGCTTGTTACTAGGAAGCCAGAGGGACACGGCACTTTGTGATAAATAAGTGGGTTTTGGGTTGCAGTTTGGGCACTCAGCCTCTAAAAGGTTCGCAATCACTAGCCTATACCCACTTTCTGTTTAAAAGATAGGAATAGCAATAAATAGTTTAGAATGCTAGTTATTCATCTCCAACACTACTTCTGATTGGTTTCACCAAATGTCACAAGATCTGCACGACAAGATAAATAGGTTTCAATAAATATACTCAAAACTGAAGTACAATTTAGTCTCAGTTGCGGATAAAACAGGAATGCAGGTTGTACTAGAATCCTTGATCTCCAACCGCCAGTAGAGCATAGCCTTTGAAGAAGCTATACTGAAATTCTCATTGTCCCAGGAGACATTTTTCTGAAATATCCACTAAAGGAAAATATTCAGTATAAAAAGTTCCAAGATGCTGAGCCAGAATTTGGACCCTTATTTTCCTGTTGCTTTAACTTCTATAATTAGGGGATATCCTTCCATTTCGGTGATCTTGAGGCGCTTACACATATGGATGTAGAATGTCCATGGCTTCCACAAAGAGTGCTAGACTGTATTTACCTTGTACAGAGTTTCCCCAAGGGCATTGTGATGGAGCTGTACTACCACATAGGCATGCAGGAAGTTTGATGCAATCATGTCAGGGACGAATGGAGTATTTTCATCTTGGAAGACAATGGCTACAATATCATTCCCAATGTGGCGTTTCCGCTGGAGCTAGGAAGGAAAGCACAAAGAGAGAGAGAGAGAAAAGGAGATTCCAAAATCCATTTTTCCATTTTTTTTATTGTGTAAAAATCATACTGAAAGAAAAACAGGAAGAGAAAATTTAAAAAATAATAAATTGACAGATAATAAAATGAAAAACTGCAATGAGAAACCATCAATCGATAAACATCTATAAAAGACAACCAAATATCCAAGTAAGTATCCATACAGAATTAGTATCTATATACCACATTTTCTTATGCTGAAAGTGCTATGAGATCCTCAGTCCATCAAATAAGAGGGGCTTGGGTACTCCTCTTTCCAGTGAAGCAGTACAAGTCTTTTATCCATTTTAAAAACATGGAGAATAAATTCTGCCATATCAAAACTTAACTTCCAAGATGTTGACAAACACTCATAAAAAGACATGTAAATCTGCAAAATTCAAAGGTTGCTCCAAAAAGAAAATTAACTTAGCTGATGACCTTCCTCTAAATGGAGACTACCATTGGGCATGATCAAATCATTTTATTCATTTATTCAGGGTATTTCTAAATCGGGGTTGGCAACCTCCGGCCCGCGGGCCAGATGCAGCCTGCGGAGGCCTTTCGGCCGGCCCCTGCCTGCCCTTGCCGCCGCTGATTGTGGCTTTTCCCGGCTCCCAGGGCCGCCATTTTGTTTTTCAAAATGGTGGCAAAGTCTCGCGTGACCTTCCCCGAGGTCGCGTGAGACTTCGCCACCATTTTGAAAAACAAAATGGCGGCGGCCTAGAGGCGAAGTCTCACGCGACCACAAGAAAGGTCGTGCAAGACTTCGCCGAGGCCCGCTGCGGCCGCCGGAACCCTCGAACAGGACTCCGGCAGTGGCAGCGACCCTCTGGGAGGCCCAGCAACAGCAAAAGGGCCTCCCAGAGGCCCGCTGCCACCGCCGGAGCCCTCTTGGAGGGCCCTAGCAACGGCAAAAGGGCTGGCAAAGAGGAGGAGGCCTCCAGTGCTGGTGGCCCCTGCCGGCTTTTTTGCCGGCCTCTGACGGGGCCTGGGGCCCCGTCAGGGGCCAACAAAGAGGGGAAGGCCTCCAGCACTGGCGGACCCTGCTGGCTCTTTCCCAGCTTCTGACAGGGTCTGGGGCCCCGTCAGGGGCCAGCAAAGAGGAGGAGGCCTGGCCCTCGGGGGGGGTGGTGGAAGCTCCGCCCGGCATGTGGGCTCCGCCCCCGGAGGGTGGAAGCTCGCTTCGCCCCCACCCCCCCCCCCCCAGTTGTCTGAGGGACAGCAACCCGGTCCCCGGCTCCAAAAGGTTGCCTACCCCTGTTCTAAATCATCTCTTATCCCACAAGGATGCATGAGAAGAATTACAATGCCAAGAGTTAGCCAACATACTCAAGCTTTACTTATTAAATTTGTGTAGTCTAGTATACGAAAACAAGAATTTCTCGCTGAGTTTAAAATCCATAAATATAGTGAATATGGACTCAAATGACATGATCTATTAATTAGTCAAAACACGGCTATCTAATTTATAATTTCTTCATTTGTAAAACTCAAATGCTGTATTAACTAACAATATTAAACAAATTCGGTGTGTATCTCTGGAGGAGACTGAGAACTCAAATATGCAGGACCATACTAGATTGTCAATATCTGTAATTGAAGATACTGCCATTCTGTAGAATTTGGCAGATCATATCTTGTCCTTAAATCTGGGAACAAACTGACACCAGAAGAGAACCAATCAGATGATTCAGAGTAGAACAAGGCAAACCTTCCATACAGTTCTTTTCCCACTATTTTCAAATGTGGATTATTTCTAAAATCAATTTAGCATGGCCAACCAAATCAAAACTCAGTGTTATGACAATGACGGCTAAAAAAAAAGTACATGTACTGCTTAAAAGTATGGAAGAAGTAAAGTTATAGACAAATTCCACAACAACCCATCACCCCAAGAAGCATCAGGCAAGAAGACTCCAACACAACAATGCAAGGTGAAGGGTCCAACAAGTATGAAAAATTCCAGCAACAAGTTCTCCTCAACAAACCGAGTTGGGAAAACCAAATCCATTTTGATTTCATGGAAGCTACATCCTCCTCTCAAGGAAGTCCATGGTGATGAGGGACCCCACATACATTCAAAGCACACTGTTATTATGTGTAATTGCAAATTACATGGAGATCAGTCCCCTCATAAAACATATATTTGAGGTATGATATTCATGTCTGAGTGCATTAATTTCACTCTCCAAAGAGTTAAATTTAGAGGCGTCCACTGATCCAGATCCAATTTATTCAAATTTAATAAAATAATATAAGAAACAACCTTGGGAAGAGTATATCACATAGATATAAAAACCAAGCACCACTGAGATTAGCAATTGTCCTCAAACCTGACAATATCCTTTTTCTTCTTTCCATTCACAACTTCTCCAGCAATCCCTTTGTTCCATCAGTACTAAACTGGGAATAGATGGGTAATGGCTTCAAAACACACTGGGATATGAGTCATTGTTTAAAAGCTGAACTTCTGAATCCTGCTGTGTATGGAAGCCAATAATAATTGTTTGATGATAATGGGAAACATCTTCCTTGGTTTTCTTTCTTTATCTGTTCATGTGAAGGGAGGAGGGAAGCAGATGTACGGAGGCCAGGCAGTGTGAAGAGTGCGCAGATGCTGCCCTAAAGCCAGAATCTGATCATCCAAATGTCCCCACTGAGTCCTTCCCTGGTTTCCCCCAAGTACCTGTTGGGCATCTCCTTCTGTGAAGGGCAACATGTTTGAAACATGGAACATAATCTCCTTGCCCCGCCGGAAGTTTGTATAGATAGACTCAGTTCCTGTTTGACCTCTTGTAACATCTAAGCCACCCCGGAATCTGAAAAGATCAGTATAGAAAAGTAAAAGGTGTGTGGGAGTGAAATTGGAAGGAAGGAGCAAGGGAAGGAAGAAAGAGAGGGAAAAAAAAAGAAAGTAGCTTCATCGAACACTGAAAGTAATGGTAGCCAGTTGTGACATAAAACAACTAGGAAAATTAAAACTACACTTTAAATTACAATATTATATGCACGGCCTAAATGTGCATTGTAAATGGCATTCATTTGGTTAAAGTGAAAAATCTGGTAAGTTTTGATGTTTTTAAAGAAAATGTTAAAAGAATAAAAAATACTAATGTTATCATTTTGTTTTAAAATTTTAATTACAAAACTAATTTAATTTAAAAAAATTCCTTTCCCCTCCCACTGAAAAAAGCCTCTCCTTCGCCTCCACTAGCTTACTCCACTCATACTATCTCTTCAGCATTTTAAAGGGACCCACCACACTCCATGTTTGCCAAAAGGCAGATGTTTGGGAGGCAGTGCTGTCACCCCCTATCTGGTATACTGGTTACTCTGCAGACTCCGATGGATGCCACTGAATAGGAACCATTGGATCTTTCCCAAACCACTGAGAATATCCATTTGTTCAGCTTCAGTCCATTTTCTATACTGTTGTTTCAGATCTCAAAGGAAATAGGTTGACCTCTCTACAAATACAGAAATGCAAGCTTGTCCTCAGTTTCCTTAACTACCCAGGTCCTCTTTCGCATGTAACACTTTAATCTTTGACTGCAAACTGTTTTGTCCCTGAGCAAATGAATACTTTGAGCCAACATCTGTGTTCAGCCATTCTATCAATATTAGAGGTTTATCATCTCTGTACAATGCATACAGTGGGGCCCTTGGGGTTTGGTTTTAGGACCCCTCATGATATCAAACCTGTGGATGCTCGTTCCCATTAAATAAATGGCTAGTAAAAGATATGTCCCCTATATAAAATGGCAAAAGCAAGGTTTGCTTTTGGGAATTTTTAAAAAATATTTCAAACTCTGGATGGTTGAATCCATTGAAAAAATCTGTGGATGAACAATAATGTTGTTTCTGTTTATTATATACTATATGCATTACATTTTATTTTATTTTGTAAAAAAATCAGGGAATACAGAGGTTAAAAACTCGGAACTGCCAAATGGTACAGAACATGGGCAAGCCCGCTGGTCACTGGGGCTCCCCAGGAACCAGCCATAGACAACCGTGTTAAAAGATCTTCATTGCTGCCCATTC
>NC_056523.1:223276849-223312908 GCF_019175285.1 Sceloporus undulatus
TAGCGGCTCTGCTCTAAATCTGCTCTGGGCTTCAATCCCAACTTTAAAGGAGCTATCCCAGTGTTGAGCCTATTTTGGGAATACAGTATGGTTCAGTGCCTTGGCAAGTTCATTCATTCAGGGATAAAACATGGAGTAGATTTATTGCTCCCAGGCCAGCCTTTCCTGCCGGTCTGTCGAGCCCCTCAGTGGATTTTCCATCGCTGAGAAAGGAGCTGAATCCTGATCTCCTAAGCTGTATCCAGTACTCAAACCACTACACCACACTGTCTATCTGACCAAACTACAAACCCTAGGATTCCATGGGATGCAGCCATGGAAGTTAAAGTGGAATTGTAGTACTATAATTGTGGAATGTGAAAGGGTGCCTTGTTTCTCCAATTATTCTTGCACTTTCTGCTTTGCTGCAAGGAAAACACAGGATTGCAACCACCTGGTCCTGTTAATAGCCCCCAGCAGCATTTGATACATAAGTTGAGGCCTTTTGTTGTGTAATAAATGTTTGGGGGGGGGGCAATGTTGTGAGTGTGGGTGGAGCCTTTTCTTCCTGGTCTCACCAGAAATAATACTTTGGGCTGTTCTGCTGCAAAGACCAAAATAAATAAATATTCAAGCAACATAGTCAGGCCCCAGGCTCCCATCCTCTCCATTGGCCTGACATTTCTGGGGATTTTTAAAAATTATTTATTTATTGAATACATTTTTACCTAACATTTCCCAAATAAAGACTCATTCAAAGTGGCTTATACAAAGTATAAAAACATTTTTTTTAAAAAAAGAGAGAGATTAAAACACATTAAGTTGAAAGCAGGCACAAACATTTACCCAAAACTAAAACTAAAAATCAAGAAATAAAATTACAAAGCAGCAGAATGAGTCATTTATTTATTTATTTTATTAAAAATGGAAATCCATTGATAGAAGATTGAATTTGCATAGATTGCCAATGATTCTGTGCACTATGAAATGGCAGTAACTGTACCAAGCAAGTCAAGATTATGATTATGCCGGACTTGGTGCTAGGAGATTTGATGTGCACTTAGAATCATAGAATCATAGAATCATAGAGTTGGAAGAGACCACTAGGGCCATCCAGTCCAACCCCCTGCCATGCAGGAAATCCAAATCAAAGCATCCCCGACAGATGGCCATCCAGCCTCTGTTTGAAGACCTCCAGGGAAGAAGACGCCAACTTAAACTTTTGCTTAAGTTTTTTTGGCTGCAGTTGCCAGGTGTATCAAACAGCAATATAGGAGAGCCTGCTCAAAATTACTAAGAGGCAGTATGGGTTTATCAATAACAAATCACGTCATTTTTCGATAGAGTTACAAGCATGGTAGATCAAAGGAGTGCTACAATATATTATACCTCAATGTTATGTAAGGATTTGACAAGGTCACCTACAATACTTTGGAAACAAGCTGGAAAAATATGGGCTAGGCAATGCTTTTGTTAGGTGTATTATTAAGTGTTTGATTGAGCAAACCAAAGATTACCCACCAATAGCTCTTCTTCAATCTAGAAAGAAGTGAATGGTAGGGTGCCACAGGGGTTTGTCTTGGGCCTAGTGCTATTCAACATCTTTATCAATGACTTGGATGAAGGAATAGAGGAACTGCTTATCAAATTTGCAGATGACACCAAATTAGGAGGAGTAGTTAATACCCCAGCGGACACAATCAGAATTCAAAGTGATGGTAACAGACTGGAGAACTGGAACTACAGAAACCAAATGAATGTCAGCAGGGATAAATGTAAGGTATTGCATCTAGGCAGGAAAAAAGAAATGCACAAATATGGTTTGGGTGACACTTGGCTTGAAAGCAGTGCACTGTGAAAAAGATATAGGGTTCTTAGTAGACCACAAGCTAAACATGAGTCAGCAGTGGGATGTGGTGGCCAAAAAATCTAATGCAATTCTAAGTTTTATCAACAGAAATAGAATGTCCAGAATGAAGGAAATAATTGACCTCTTCTATTCTGCTTTGGTCAGACTTTACCTGGAATACTGTAACCAGTTCTGGGACCACCGTTCAAGATGGATATTGCAAACTGGAGCATGTCCCAAGGAGGGAAAACAAGATGCTCAAACATGTGGAAACCAAGCCTGTGAGGACTGATCGAAGAGGTGTTTGTTGTTGTGTGCCTTCAAGTTGTTTCTGACTTATGTTGACCCTAAGGGAAACCTCTTATGGGTTTTTCTTGGCAAGATTTGTTTAGAGGAGGTTTGCCATTACCTTCCCTTGTGGCTGAGAGCATGTGACCTCCCAATGTCACCCAGTGAGTTTGATGGCCAGCAGGGAATCAAACCCTGGTCTACAGAGTCACAATCCAACACTCAGACCACTATGCCAGTATAAATACTGAACTAGGTATAAGAACAGTTGAGTCAAATGCTTCAAAAGAACTTTACTTCAGTCACAAATAAAGTAGTGGAAGGATATGATTTAAAAAGCAAAAGGGACAGAAAACGGACACATAACAGAGCCACTTTCTTTGATATTAGGAATAAATTTTGGGTGAGATGGAAACACTTGCAGAAAGGGCTGTAGGAAGATGAAACACTGCTCCATCCACTGCTGTGCCTTCTTTTGGATTCCTAAATCAGATCCCTGACTCTGGCCAAGATCCAGCTCTAAGCTGGCAGAGCAGAAGGCTTTGCTGACATAGGTCCAAAACACACTGGAGAAATAATCCAATTTGAGACTGGTTTAACTTCCCTGGTTCAATGGGGTCCTGGGAATTGTAGTTTATTGTGGCACCAGAGCTCTCTGACAGAGAAGGCTAAATGTCTCACAAAACTACAGTTCCCAGATTTCCCTAGCATTGAACCTGGGGAAGTAAAAGCGTCCTCAGACTGGATTGTTTCTGCTGCTTCTGCAGTGTGTTTTGGATCTTACTGGATCTACTGAATGGCTGTATCCAGGTTTTGCAAAAGTGGAGGGTGCTGTTACAATATGACATCCACTCATGCAATGAGGCAGGGAACACCTGTGTGTGCAAGTACTGAGAAAGTCAAATGGATCCCATATGACAAGCCTATTTGCTCCAACAGGTTTTTGGTGTATGTTTTTTAGTGACTGTTAACACATCTGGGTTTAACCACACTAACCTGCTGCTTTTGTATCTAGTTTGGCTCAGATGTCCTAAGCAAGCTGGGATTTAAATACAGGTTAAATTGAAAGCCAGCATGGTGAAGTGATTAGAACGTTAGACCACAACTCTGGAGACCAGGGTTCAAATACCCCTTCGATTACAAAAACCTATTGTGTGACCCTGGGCAAGTCACACTCTCTCAGTCCCAGAGGATGGCAATGGCAACTTGTCACTAAAGAAATTTGACAAGAAAACCCTGTGTTAGGTTCACCATAGGGTCACCATAAGTTGGAAATGACTTGAAGGCACATAACAACGTAAATCTACCTTATCGGGAATCCCAAAATCTGAAATATTCCAAAGAACAAAACATTTTCCATGGGCGGCTGAAATAGTGGCACCTTTGCTTTTTGATGGCTCAAAGTACACAAGTTTTGTTTCTTGCACATGATTAAAAAATACTTATGTATAAAATTAGGCTGTGTGTATAAGTTGTACATGAAACAGAAATGATTTTTTTAAATTTCGACTTGGGTCCCATCTCCTAGATATCTCATTATATACACATAGGCAAATACAGACATTCGAAAATAAAATCCAAAATCCAAAACTCTTCTGATTGCAAGCATTTCAGATAAGGGAGACTTGGGGCCTGAACAGACAGGCCAAAATAAAACTGCTTCAGGTCACTTTGGAGGTATGCTGTTTAAATGACACACACATCTTAAAAGGCCAGAAGCTGTGCCAAAGTTGCGATCCAGCCCTTAGGACTGGAGCGTGGCTTTGGCGTGGCTTCTGGCCTCTTAGGACGCATGCATCATTTAAATAGCATACCTCCAAAGTGACCTGAAGCAGCTTTATTTTGGCCTGTCTATTTGGGTCCTCAGTCTGTATGGTGTAAACAGAGGCCTTGTGCACACAATATTCTAGATATTGTGTGCACACAATATCTTGCTCTGCACTAATCCACGCATTCCTCACTCTCCCTTCTCAAATGCAAATTCCCACTACATCAATGGTTCATTTTAATCTTGGTGGCAATTACATTCTCTTAACTAGATAAACTGGTCAAAGCAAACAATGCTTTACAAATCCATGGTGGCCTCAAACCATGACTGCACTATGTTTCAAGCAAGTCATGGAAAGTGATGGGATTTGCAGAGCTTGGGAAATTTAAATTTGATTTGATATTTAAATTTTAAAATTTTAAGGTTTGCGTTAACATGTTACATTTTAATTCATAAGTGTTATAACTTTTTAAATTGGGTTTTTAAAATATATATATATATATATACACACACACACACACACAATTTTAACATTGTTGTACTATTTTTAAATTGTATTGTTTTGAATTTGCTGTTTGCCACCTTGAGTTCCAATATTGGGAGAAAGGCAGGATAGAACAAAATAAAATTATTATTATTATTATTATTATTAATTTGTTTAAGTTCAGCTTCCTGAATCCTCCTGTCACAGTTCCCAAAAGTGTCGAAATAGAAAGGGAGAAACTAACAAAGCACCAAGGTACTATGTGTCCCTAAGTACTGTATATTACAACAATGAAACCACTTCATACTTCAAATTATATTTGCAGTGACACCATATGACAAACAGTGGAAGCTGTCTATTAACAAAATTGCTCATTCAAAGTCCAATGGTATTCCAGGTTCTTTGGGTAGAAAACATGTAGTTGCTACTAGAGTCTGGTGGAATAATTTTCTCAAATAATAAATAAAATTCTGTTGAATCATCATTGTTAAGTTTTTATTTCAAGGCACCTGTCCCCTTCTATTTTGGCACTTGTTTGTGCAGCTCTCCTGGAGCAGTGTTCTATTATAATTCCAAAAGTGACATCCTCAGGCCCTGGGCATTTGTGCTTGGCAAAAGGCACTAGATGGGATCCTGTGAGTCTAGAGCAGTGTTTCCCAAACTTTGGTCCTCCAGATGTTTTGGACTTCAGCTCCCAGAATTCCTGATTGTTGGCCAAACTGGCTAGGGCATCTGGGAGTCGAAGTACAAAACATATGGAGAAGCAGAGTTTGGGAAATGCTGGTCTATGCAGTGGTCCTCAACCTTTGGGCCTCCAAATGTTTTGGACTTCAGTTCCCAGAAGTCCCAGTCATTATGTTGATGGTTCAGGAATTCTGGGAGTTGAAGTCTCAAAACTCTAGAGGGCCAAAGGTTGAGAACCACTGGTCTGTAGGGTTCTGCAGAGCTGTTGACCACATGCCTTGCAACAAATGATGGAAAGAAGCCATTAGAAAAGAAGAGTTCCAGGGCAGCAGATAGGAAATCTGCCCCAAGTATTGCCTGAACTTTATAGGGACTTTTCAGACTTTCTTAATGAGCAGAAAGGAGTTGGCCTTCAGCACCTGGGAGAGCTCCCTGGCCTGGATCCAACCACCAGTCCTCAGTGCTTCTATCAGGAGGCAACCTGGATCTCCAAGTGAGTGTCTTTTGTGTTGCTGACAATGGAGTTCAACATTTATTTCATGGATATAAATGTTGAACTCCATTGTGTATATTTGGTCTCCTGGAACCCCAATGGTCCAAAGTAATCGCCTTTGCTTGCATGCCTGTCCCATCTGAACTGAGAACAGCAATAACATCTTGACCAAATGCAGATCTGTGACTCCAACAGCATCCAAAGGGGGGGGGGGGGGTCTCTTTCCTTGTTGCCCCCCAAGGGGGGGGGGGTCTTCCTTCAGCATCCTGGGCTTCAGGTGGAGGGAGGGAAGGAAGGGGAGAGCCAGCGGAAGGGGAGGAGAAGAGCCGGCTGCAGCCGCCTGGAAGACCTGATCGCCTGGGCTGGGCTGCGGAGGAAGAGGACGCCTCGCTGCCCCGGAGCCCCGAGATGAAGGAGACCCCGCTGGGTAGGATGGGGGGAACAAGGGGGGCAGGGAGGGGAGGGAGGGAAGAGGAGGAGAGGAAGATGAAGAGGAAGAGAAGGAGGGGGAGGAGGAAGAGGAAGAAGAAGAGGAGGAGGTGGTGGTGGAGGGAGAAGAAGAGATGAAGGAGAGGAGGAGAAAGAGAAGAAGAAGATGAAAAGAAGGAAGATAAGGATGGAGAGGAGGAAGAGGAAGAGAAGGAGGAGATGAAAAAGAGGAAGGAGAGAGAGGAGGGAGAGAAGGAGGAGGAGGGAGAGGAGAAGGTGATGGAGGAGGAGGGGAAGAAAAGAATGAAGAGGAGAAGGGGAAGGTGATGGTTGAGAGGAAGAGGAGGAGGAGGAGAAAGAAGAGGAAGAAAAGGAGGAGGTGGAGGGAAAAGAAGAGGAAGAGGGAAAAGGTGTATGAAGCAGAGGAGGAGAGGTGTTGGGAGGTTCCATGTGCTGATCCTTAAGTGTAGCCTCCATCTTCCAAGGCAGTGTATCTGTTCCTACTCTTGGGCTCTCCAGCCCAGGGTGACCAGATGTCCTCCTAACTGCAAAGGAGGAAAAGTCATTGCAAAATGTAGGACCATCAACAACAACAAAAGGAGAACCTTCCCAAAGAAAAGCTCAAAGCTCTCTTTATATAAATACTAATCCATGCTTGGAGTACTGCTCCAAAGGGAGGACATTTTGGAATTCCTTCTGGACAGGATGATGAAATGAAGGACAGATCTTGGAAAAGGAGGACTCTGGTCATCCTGATCCAGCCCTGGCTGTGAGATTCTGGGAACCATTGGCAAAGAGGGTCCTGTTGCGGCTGATGTTTCATTTGGTCCAGGGTCAAGGGGGAAGGAAAGGAGAGGAGGACAGTGGATCCTATGGCTGAAATTTCTCTCCTTCCTAGAAAGGTTACAAGTAGAAAGACATGTTATAGTGGCACCCTCCCACAGTTGCAATGGCACTGCAGGCCAGGGCAAGGTAGCACCTGATGAACTGCTGCTTGCAAAGCATTGAGGAAGGCCAAAAGTCCAGAAGAACAGCATAGGCTTTGAAAGCTTGCAACCTGTATTTTGTGCATTTTGGTTGACCAATGGCGGTATGACTGTTTTGTGGATCGTGGATGTTATTGTTCTTTGCTACCTGGCCAACACATCTACTCCAGGCAAAATTGATTCTTAACAAGACCAGCCAAGTGGGATGGGGAAAAGGGAGGCAGATTCCTAAACAAGCTGTTAATGTTTTTGGCCTCCCCTCCACATCAGTATAAGCTGGTGGCCTCCATGTCAGTAGGACTGTGGTTTTAGACCAAACTTTAAAGGAGTCATCTATGGTAATGAATCATACCCCACAAGCTTGCACAGCACACTGGAAAGCCTCTTTCAAGTTCACAGTAAAACCTAGAAGTCACCGCTTACCACTGGTTTTCACAAGGAGTCATTGACTGTGAGTGGGAAAGAAACACACACACACACACACACACACACACATATATATATGCACCATTGGGCCCCAGTATAGTTTGGTCCCAGTATAATTTGGACCCAGTATAATTTGGACCCAGCATAGTTTCACAGAATCATAGAGTTGGAAGAGACCTCAAGGACCGTCCATGCCATGCAAGAAGACACATCCCTCCATGATATCTATGGAGAATGTGATTTTAAGCATGAGTCGAAGGTAGCCATGCCGGTTAGTTGCAGCAAAAACAACAAAGAACCTCGTGGCTGCCAAAGTATTGTTGTGGCATGTGCTTTCATAGATGAGAGACTACTTCAACCGATGGCGTTGTTATCCTCTGTGTATGGCTATGGGGTTGGGAATGGGGTCTCTTTCTCTGGGCTGATAAAATACGTGAGCATGGCTCCATCCTAGCCTCTTACCCTCACATTAGACCCAGGACCTTGATGGCAGTTTGTTAAGTGATGGATGGTGCAAAAATTGGTCTGTGAAATTCATTTGGAGGTCTCTGTCTTGTAGAGAAGGGCCCAAGAAGCACAGAGAATTGTCTGAGTCAAGGGTATTTGTTGTTGTTTTTTGCCATGGAGGGATTTAATACATTAAATTTTAATGTAGAAAAATGGTTAATAACTAAACAAGTTAACTCCTAGGCACCTACAGAAGAGAATCAGAGAGCTATTGTATTGCAGTAGATCAAGAATACAAGAGGCAGGGTTATTCTGATGAAAATTAATAGCTGTCAGGTTAGAACATAGCCTCTGCTTGATTTGATGCCCTTATTGTTATCGACAAGCACGCATTATCCTGACTTTTTGTTCATTTGACCAAAAAAGATGATCTTTCAGCAGAGATACAAGGAACCTGTCTGAACGTTCAGAGATAGCACAGTAAAGCGTGTAATGCAGAAAGCATCTTCTGTTACCTCCTCAGTGCAAATACAAATTGAAAGGAACATGGTGATAACGTCTATCAGGAATTGCAGGGGGAGTTTTGGGCACCTTGGCGGCGTCAAAGCTTTTCTCAGTGAAAACCTAGACAAGCAATTTTTCTTTAAAAACCCTAGATGGTGTTAAACATACAGTAAGGGTACCATGTATTTATGCCATTTAGACTGTAAGCCCGAGGGCAGGGAACCGTCTAACTAAAAAGATTGTATGTACAGCACTGTGTAAAACTGAAATTGAAAAGTCAACTGGGAGTGTTTCAGTGGCACTAGGGCAGCATCTGCACTGCAGAAATAATCCCAGGTTGACACCACTTTAACTGCCAAGGTTCAGTGCTATGGAATCCTGGGAATCATAGTTTATTGTGGCACCAGAGCTCTCTGACAGAGAAAGATAAATAGCTGACAAAACAATTCCCAAAATTCCATAGCACTGAGTTAAACTGGTGTCAAACTGGATGATTTCTGCAATGTGGATTACACCCAAAATAGAATATAGGATCCTGATTTGAAAATGCTTCAGATCAGAGGATCTCTCAATGCTCTGTGTCTCCACTGCATTATTGTCCATGAGCCCTTCAAAACCCTCAAACTATACACAGATTATTCCCTTTTCAAATGATTGGGATCCAAATGTGCTTTCCATTAATCCAAACAAAAGAACAAGGTGTCACCAATATCAATACTGTAATTTCCAACTTGCATCATGTTATGAATTAACATATGCTGCTTAATTTAGTGCCCCTTCCCCAAATTGTGATATTGCGTTAGAAAATGTCTCTGCTTTTAAAAGACTGCCTTTAAATCCACCAAGCAACATATAATCCAGGGTATGTAATGCTGATGTACTTTTTAATTAAATATCCAAGTATAAACCTGTGGTAGAGCATCTCAGCCTGAAGCCACCTTAACCTCCTAAATGACATGATCTGCCTTGCTTAATTCTTCAGTTTTGACAACCGATATTTATTTGGCCCATCATTTTGCCAATATGTCAGTCAAGATAATCGGTCTATAATTAGATGGTAGAATGCATTTGTAACAAACCTGATCCTAGAGAGGAAGAGATTGTGAGATGTTTTACTTGCTTATTAACAATACAGTGAATCCACCCGGCTCTTGGCAGGAGAGTTCCTATTCAGGACATTTTAACAGCCATGTAGCCCTGCTCAGAGATCGAAGAAGATGTTTTCCTGGAACTGGGTGACCAGACATCTGTATTGCAAAGGGGAAAAACATTTTCTAGGTAGCTCCTTTCATTCATTTCTCTTTTATGGAATAAGAGCTTCAAAACTTTATGGGCCAGTGGTACTCAACAATAAGTGTGTCTGCAATTTAGGGTTCCTTCCAGCTGACCTTTAAATGATTCTGCAAAGCATTTTCCTTCCTCCCTACTGCCTTGTTCTTCTTTTCCAAAGTGACACTTGAGATGCCATGGCAACTTGAGCAAAGCTTGGAAAATTACTTTCAAGAAGAATGAAAGTGGATGTCACAATGAAGACATCTATTACAAAGCATTGGGAAGGTGATGGTCTGGTTGCAGTGGCACCATCCTACCCTTGCTCAGTTATGGATGGCTTTAGCATGTCATAGCATTCATTCAAGAGAGGCAGAATGGTGTAGTGGTTTGAGTGTTGGACTATGACTCTGGAGACCAGGGTTCGAATCCCTGCTGAACCATGAAACCCACTGGATGATCTTGGGCAAGTCACACTCTCTCAGCCCAAGAGAATGGCAATGGCAAATTTCCTCTGAAGAAATTTGGCAAGAAAACCCCATGATAGGTACACCTTCTGGTTGCCATAAGTCACAAGCAACTTGAAGGCAGACAACAACAACAACAACAACAACAACAATATTCATTCCAACATTATTCTTAAAAGTAATTTTGCAAGCTCTGCTACTCAGTTTTTTAATTCAAATTGTAATTCTGCAGGACTGCGGCTTTTCCAGACATATTACCAGTAAATTTTGTTTACACTCACCTCCTAAAATAGCTAGTAGAAGTATTGTTTTTGACTATTCTATATTTGTGAAATAGTACAGTGTAAGGAATCTGAAGACTATACTGGAATTACCCAAAACATAGACGACCTCCTTACAATAAGCAAAACAGTGAAAAATGCACAGAGTAAGGCAGAATTAAACAGGAGGAGATATCAATGTGAGATCATCTGCTTTGCAGCAGCAGAAAAATATCTTAATCAATAGATGATGTATTACAGCAGCCCAATTACTGCTAGTGAAAATGTTGTTTTTGTTGTGTGCCTTCAAGTCATTTCCGACTTACAGTGACCCTAAAGTGACCCAATCATGGGGTTTTGTTGGCAAGATTTATTCAGAGGAGGATTGCCATTGCCTTCCCCTGAGGCTGAGAGCATATGACTTCTCCAAGGTCACCCAGTGGGTTTCCATGGCTGAAGAGGAATTGAATCCTGGTCTTCAGAGTTGTAGCCCAACACTCAAATCACTAGGCCAGGCTGGCTATCCAGTGAAAATATACACATTAATTAAGAAAAACCATTTACTGTGAAGTCGAAGGCTTTCATGGCCGGCACCCATAGTGTTTTGTGGGTTTTTCGGGCTATGTGGCCATGTTCTTGAAGAGTTTATTCCTGACGTTTCGCCAGCATCTGTGGCTGGCATCTTCAGGGAAACTTCAGAGAATGAAACATCAAGAATAAACTCTTCTAGAACATGGCCACCTAGCCCAAAAAGCTCACAAAAACTAAACTGTTTATTCATCAATCCCTACCTGCAATAGGAAAACCATTTTCAATTTTCTTTCTGCTTTCAATTGTTTCTAGATCCATAGTTTTGAAACATTCTGGCATCTGGGATCCCTTTCTACATTAACAATGTCCTGACCTCATAATCTGCACATAGACTAAAAGCACAGTAGAGAGAATGTGGGCCCACTCCCTATCCTTCACACTTTCAGCTGAAGTTGAGGGAGTTGAATACTTGGCCACACCTGGGTTCGTATCATGAGAACAAATCTCAGTGTGACTTGTGTTCTTCAATAATGTTGATGCTACCCTTGGCCTAATGCATCCTAATGCATTAGAACTTGAGGCAAAACCAGCTGGTATTACACTGCTAGCCTTCTAGGCTACCCACTCAGGAGACATGTGGTGGGAAGGGAGCTTTTGACTAGTTTGCTGAGGATTTCATGCACATCTAGGAGTGGTTCCAGGACTTGCTTTTCTCATCTCCTTAGGCATCCTCTCTACCTATTTCCGTGATTCACTGCTTAATCATATTTTAGTGGCCTAGCCCACGTCTTCTCCTAGTCTCATTTTTTAAACATATCCCCAAACTGTTTCTCAACTGACTTTCAGGCAGCTGGTCCAGGATTAATTTGCCAATATCTCTACGAAAGACTTATATAGATTCAAAGTAGACAACGAGGAAATCAGAATAGTAAAAGAATTCCCATACCTTATATGAAACATCAATCAGGAATGGTAGCTGTGAAAGAACTAGAAAAGATCTCAAAATGTAAAGATATAAAACAGAGCATTAAAGTTAGATTTGTCCAAGCCATTGTATTTCTCCATCACAGAGGTGGACAGATAGGAAGAATTAACTCATTCGAGGTGTGATGCTGGAGAAGAGTAATCTATTTGGACTCCAAGATGATCAAACTGAGGCTGCCATACTCACAATCAGGGGAAAAACCCAGCACTCACCTCTTTGACAGTATTCAGAAGTACTTTCCTTGATCTATTTGGAGATGAAAGTGTTCTGACTGTCATACTTTGTCCATATCATGAGAGGATATGACTTATTAGAAAGGACAATAATGCTAGGAAAGGTGAAGGGAAGTGGAAAAAGAGGATGAATGCACTTGTCTTGGAGATGTTTAATCCATAGGGTCACCATGAGCTGGGATAAACTCAAAGGTGGTTAACAACATCATCAACAACAATAACAACTAATATTTTTATATTTTGCTTTCACTCAGTGGATGTCTCAGGATGAGAAGGTTGTTTTCACATACTTCACTGCTTCTCTTTTGAAGAATTTCTTTAACTTCTATCTCCACTCTGTTTTTCCAACTCCAGCTCATCTTTTCTGTGCTTCTTCACTCACCAGCTGCCAACTTGATTTTCATTGTCAGTAACCTCTGCTTTTCCCTTGCTGTATCTCTCTGGACAGCTGCAATACAATTAGTGCAGCCACCTCCTTTCTTTCCCCAAAATGTTGTTTTATTCATGTTCTTAGCCGTTTCTTTAACCTGATATAAAACTGTTCATTTTCTTCCCATCGGCTGGACGTTGAGGGTCTTTTTGCTACTAATTTATGTACTTTTCCAATCTGTATTTTTCCATTCTTTTTCTTTCTGCAGTAACACTGGCTGCATCTGCACTGCAGAAATAATCCAGCTTGACACCTGGCTCACTGCTAGGGAATTCTAGTGCCTGTTACAGACAGCCAAAATAAAGCTGCTTCGAGTCACAGTGGGGGTATGGTGTTTCAATGATGCATGTGTCCTAAGAGTCCAGAAGTTGCACCAAAGCCATGCTCTAGCCCTAAGGACTGGAGTGTGGCTTTGGTGCGACTTCTGGACTCTTAGGACGCATGCATCATTGAAACACCATACCCCCACTGTGACTAGCTTTTTGTTGGCTGTCTGTAACAGGCCCAGGATTTGTAGTTTGTTGTGGCTCCAGAGCTTCTCTGACAGAGAAGGTTCAATAGCTCACAAAACTACAGTTTCCCCGAATACCAACGCATTACCTACCCCTGGCAATTAAAGTGGTGTCAAACTGGATGATTTTCTGCAGTATGGATGCAGCCTAAGTGATTTTAGGCAAATCGTGTACTCACGCTCTATGTTCTATGTGCAGTATTTATCTTTTCAACGTTTAAGAACAGATTCTGCAATAAAAAGATTCTGTGGGTAGCTTTGGGAAGCAGCAAACCAAGATCATTATTTTGCCTCGTTTTTTTTAGGCTACTTGGAATAGATGGCTCAAATCTGCCTCCCATGAAAGTTCTTTTGCTTCCAGCAATTCTTTTGTTTTTTTCAGTTTCAACAAATCTGAACAAAGGACAGAGCTATGTCTTTGCTTCAACTAGACTTCATCGGTGCCCTGCTGTAGTGGAAGTCTACAGAGAAAACAAATCTATGTCTTCCTGTGTAGACAATCTAAAGCCCGCCACCACCCCTAGTATCCCAGCTCAGGGATCCCTTACCTCTTCCTTTTCCCCCTTCTCTCTGTTGTATTCAAAATGGTGGACAGGTGATGGCGAATTTTCAGTTACCTGTCGGAGTAGTTTTACAATCTGCTGATTTAATGGGCTAAATAATATAAATACTTAAAATAAATTATAAATCATCTATTCAATATTAGTACAATAAGTATCATAGTAGTCATATGCCTGGGATAGGGATGCCATAACCCGGCGGCCCCCGTGACAAACCCGCTTTTGGGGACTCCTCCAGTCCCGGTCCGGTTTGGCCCCCAGCCCCCGGTTCGGGGCCCGCGCGGCGCCAACCCACTTCCCCTGCCTCCACGTGCGGCGGCGCTACCCACCCCCCCTCCCTCCTCCATTCTAGGCCGTGCGGGCCATGTGGAGGAAGGCGAAGGAGGAGGCGAAGGAGGAGGCAGTGCGTGGGGGGAGGCGGGGGAGGTGGGCGCGGGGCACGCGCAGGAGGCACACCTCCTCCTCCTTTGTTGCAGGCCGCGCCAAGCGGAGGAAGAGGCAGAGGTGCCTGCCTGGCTTGGTTGCTCCCTGTGCGCGCGCACACACCAAGGCAGCAAGCACTGGCAGGCAGCTACCCCTCCGCCTGGCACGCCTCCGCGCTGGGCACTTCCTTGGGCTGGGGAGGCAGAGGAGGCTGTTTGTCCTACATTTGCCTACATTTTCCAGGTTTGGAGGTCCAGACTTATGGCAACCCTAGCCGGGAGCACCATCAGAGAGAAGGAAAATTACTTCTCACCTTGACTAGGAGCAATCTACAGCCCCAACCCATTTATTTAGGGGGCTGCTGCTGCTTTTATTTATATCCTGCTTTTTTTTCCAAGTTGAAACTCCGATGAAGTGTGACTGAGGCGGTGGAGACTGGGGAAAGAAAGGCTGCATCTGCATAGCAGAAAATCCATTTTGACCACTTTAACTGAGTAACTCATGCTATGGAATTCTAAATGGTGTAGTTTTGTGAATATCTTGCTTTCGCTGTTAGAGAAATCTGGTGCCACAACAAACTACAGGAGTCCAGGATCCCATGCCTTGAACCATAGCAGTTAAAGTGGTGTCAAATAGATTATTTCTGCTTGTGCGGATGCAGCCTAGACTGACTTCGCTGCCTGATTTATTTTTTATATGGGGGGCAGTGTTTTCTCCCCTCCTTGCATCCACTTGAGGGACACTGTGTTGGGTATAAAAACAACACACCAATGCAGTTTCTCAGATGTCACATGAGTGCAGTTCCTGATGCAAAAAGTGTCCACAAGCACTTTTGTCTCATGGTTGATTTGTGGTTGGATTGAGTACCAACCACTGCACATCAGAAGATGAAGGAAGGGTCTATGGCCATGCCCATGTCCAGGGATCTTTTTCATCAGTTAAATTAAAATCTAGATGAAGCACGTCCATTGCATTCAATGCTTTTGTTATTGTCATGTACTTCCAACCAAGTCATTTTGGCTTAGGTGGGATCTGAAGGCAAATCTTTCATAAGCTTTTCTTGGTGAGTTTTCTCGAGGGGGGTTGCCATGCCATCCTCCGAGGTTGAGAGAATGTGTCTAACCCCAATGAGTTTTTGTACTGAAGCGGGGAATTGAACCTGTCGCCAGAGTTGTAGTCAAACACTCAAACTGCTAGACCCTGCATCAAAATATAGGACTCACTGCATCAAAAATGTATTGAGGATGGCACTGTGTATCTGTCATGTTCTTGTGGTTCATTTCGTATAGTGAGAGTCTGTATACAGATACAAAATGCTGGGTTTTGCTACGGTTTTAAAAATAATATAATTGTAATTATCATTTTAGATAGAAGTACTTTTAGAGGTGTAATTTAATATGCTTTAGTTTCTTTAATTTTAGCAGTGTTTTTTTTTAACTGTATTTTTAGTGTTAGTGCCCCGGTGCTCTTATGAGGAAACAGGGGTATAAATCAATCTCAAAATAGAGTACTACCTAAGGGGGGAAGCCATTTTAAGTAGTTTTCTTGCTGTTAGATGACTGCTAAACAATCTGATTGATGCTGACTGTTTTAATCAGACAGGTTTGGTGTCCCTTACATTTTGCAATGGCTTGGAGTTAACAGCAATAAAGCTGAGATGGTACAGCAGGAAGAAAAATTATCTCAGAAGGCAGAATCATTCTGCAACAGGACAAAGACTTCAAGAAATATTCCCTTTAAAGGCTGAAATCATACATACACATTTTTTTGACAAAGGCCAGTTGAAAGCAATGGTATTGGCCTTCATGTGAATATGCACAGTACTAGCCTGTAAAAGTTTTTAATAGTATTGCAGAGTTTCTCAAACACTAGAACCCCTGGGTTCTGCAAGAGGTAGCTGGGAATTCCAGAAAATATCATGTTCTGGGGAAAAATTGTGAGCTACAGAAAATAATTTTTATACAGGGTGTGAGGGAGCGCTCAAGTCTCTTTGGGGCATGGGTTTGAATCCACCACTGATTCATTGTGAGGGTTCTCTGGCTCCCCCTCATGACCTGCCTGGGCTGGATGGGGCACCTTGGGACCCCATTTCTTACCTAGGAGTTTATCACATGAAGGCGATTGGGAGTTTATCCTGTGATATCCAAAAAATTGTGTAATTACGCGAAACTATTTCACATGATGTCACATAAAACTCGCCATTAAAGTGGTCACAAAAAAAGTTTAACGTGCATCTTTTTTACTTTTGGTTTCAGCGACAATGCATTTCAATATCACTTATTTGCACAATTGCGTGTGATAATCATTCACACTGTTACTCTCGCCAGTTTTTGCTTTATTTGCAGTCGCGGAATGCTTTAAATGCTCTTTGATCTCTCCTTAATAAGCCGAAATTAGCCCCAGTGTTGATAAACTCCCTAGTTAACTCACCGACACTGGCCCGATTGATTTGAAGTCCTCTTTCTTTAGCAATGCTCCCAGGATCCCACTGCGCACTATACCTTGCAGAGACTCTCCCTCCCTTTCCCCAACTTGAGGAAGAGGGTGCTTCCTAAACTTGGTCCTCCAAGATTTGGGAACTTCACTCCTAGAATTCCTGACTGTTGACCACCCGGCTGGGGTTTCTGGAGTTGCAGTCCAAAACACATGGAGGACCAAAGTTTGGGAATCACTGAGCTGAGCCATGTGAAAAAGGAGTGTGCCATTCAAAGAAATAGGGTTAATTCTAAGTAAGGAATCTTCATACAACAGGATATCGCTTTACATGATCATTGTCCGTCAAGCACAGGTTAGAAATTACAAATTATAGACAGATTAGATTTGTTTCAGGTTCAGGGAAATCAGGAAATAAAATCCCCAAACCCGATGTAACTAGATAACACGTGTCCCTAATTTTTTTACTCATAGATCAGATGGGATTTGTAGTCTTTTGCTGGTTCATAGATAGCTGGGAGTCTGAACTCCAGTTGTCCAGGCCTCCATAAGCTTACCCAAACCAGAGCTCTTGACTCTAGAGTTCCTTTTCCAGAAGTCCCTCATGGACTATTTTGATAGAAAGGCTGCATCTGTACTGCAAAATTAATGAAGTTTTGACATTGCTTTAACTGCCAATGGCTGAATGCTATGGATTTCAGGGAATTGTAGTTTTTATGAGCATTTAACCTTAGACCTCGTGGTGCTGCAACAAACCAGAAATCCAAAAAACCCATAGCACAGAGCCAGGGCAGTTAAAGCAGTGTCAAACTGGATTATTTCTGCAGCGCAGATGCAACCAGAAGAGAAACAGAGGGAGAGAGACCTCATAGTGCTTTGCAGGCTTTATATACCTTCGCTGAAAAGCATCTTGAATATTTGGTGCATCTGCCCATCTAGTTATTTTTATTGCATGTCATCTCTGTGAGTTGAGCCTCTAAAACGCAATTGTACGCTCCCTTCCATATTAAATCTTTTTATCTGGGGAAAAAGTTAGCTGCTGTTTCAGACAATGCAGGGGATTCCATTACCACACAGGGACTCCTTAAGACATGAAGAATATTTCAAGAGTTCCTCCAGGCCAGGGTAAAAAGCGTGAGAAACGCTGTTAGCACGCAAGCAAGATGAGGTCTAAGAGTGTCCTCTCCTCGTCTTCCTTCCCATTATGCGCAGTCATTCCCCAGGAAATCAACCCTCTACTTTATTCTCTTTTTGATGAACTGACCAATGAACCAGACTTTTTAGACATACCTGCCAACTTTTCACAGATGAATATAGGACCCACCTGTACATATGTAAGGAGTGTGGCTCCTGTGTTATGGGAGCTTGGCCAGGTTTGACAACCAGACAACCCAAGAATTTTAGGTGTTTCTGTTTGCAGAAGGTGGGTTAAGTTCTTGCAGGGAAATGTCTCCTTAAACAAACAGAAGGAGGGTTGTTAGGATACGCCATTTACATACATACATTTTATTCAGCTCAATGACCAGCAAGATTTAAAAAAGGAATACAAATTACAGTGCACTAGTAACTACAAAGTGACAGTAGTAATAAAATAAACACTGCTCCTGTGATTTTGTTAATAGCACATTAGAAATTATACTGTAATATACTCATGTATAAGTCCTAGAAATTTAGTAAAAAAAAATTTGACCCAAAAAAACCTAGGTCAACTTATCCATGGTCAATGTAGATACTAGATTGTTACTCTTATTAAAAAGGGAACCATCCCCTGGTGAAAGGCAAGAGTGCAAATGTCCTGGAAGCAACTGACCTTCCTCTACTCTCGCCTCTATCATCCAGTCTTTAGTGTGAGTTAAAACAGTTTATCCATCGCCATAATTTGTGTAGGTTCTTCGGCATTGTTTTCTTTTTTGCTTCATTATTTGGGTCCTTTGTTGCATGAACCTATGTTTTTACCCTTGACTGTATCCAAGGGTCATATCAAAATCCATAAATTGTGCCCCCCCAAAAACCTGCCCTCAACTTATACATGAGGTCGTCTTAGAGTCGAGTATATATGGTATATAGAATGTTGTAAGGTAAAATGAAATAAAATAAAAATGGTATTTTTCCCTGACAAAGTTTTCACATTTGGAAATCTGGAGTGACCAAAGATGTTTCACCTGTTTTTGTACCCAGATAACTTCTACATGAATTATCTCCTCCAGAATCTAAATCTAAACTGTATATAAGTATATAAATTTTGAGTTTAAAAATTGAACAAAAAAAACCTGAGTCAACTTATGCATGGGTACTATACTTTTAACGTCGTTGTTGTTGTTGTTGTTGTTTGTGTTGCTATTTAAAAAAGGAATGAATCTCCTGGTGAAAGGCAAGAATGTAATCTGTCCTGGAAACAATGACACCCCCCCCTACTTTCACATCCATCCATCCATCCTCTTAATGTCTGTACAGTTATTGCCTGCTGGAATTTTGTTATGTCTTTGGAATTTTGTATATTTTCTTGTCTAACAGACTCTGGCTTTATACTAAAATTATGGATACCTACGACTACTATCTCTCATTGAAAAAAACCCCCACAATATTCTATGCATTTTTTAATTATATGATTATACAAATTAAGTATCAATAATCCAGTTTCTTTATTTGAAATTTACTTTTTGCTTGTTTATTATGTTCGCTGTGGCATGGACATGGACATGGCATGAGCATGGGAGTGGGCACAGACATCTCCATTAAGGGGATGCTCGGGAGTTGCTGCAGCATGGGCATGCTCTGCGGTCCTAACAAGTGGTTGTATCACTGTGAATATACAATGTGTCCAACTGTCCCAGTCATCTAGCATTGCTTGGAGGCCTACATGAATCAGAGGAAGGCTACTCCTCTTTTCAGAGTCAATTATACGATATAAGCATTAATTTGTTTGCTGCTGCTGCTGCTGAGGTGCTGAGGTGCCTTCAAGTAAGTTCTGACTTATGGAGACCCTAAGGCAAACCTATTGTGGAATGTCTTGGGAAGAGATTTGGCTCAGGGGATGGGCCTGAACAGACAGCTCCAAAATAAAGCTGCTTCAGGTCAGTTTGGATGTATGTTGTTTTAAATGAGGCATGTGTCCGAAGAGGCTGGAAGCTGTGCACAAAGACATGTTCACGTCCTAAGGACTGGAGTGCAGCTTTGGGCCTCCTTAAGATGCATGTGTCATTCAAACAGCATACCTCCAAAGTGACCTGAAGCAGCTTTATTTTGGCCTGTCTGTTCAGGCCCAGTGGTTGCCATTGCCTTCCCTTGAGGCTGAGAGCATGTGACTTGCCCAAGGTTACACATGAGTTTCATGGCCAAGCTGAAAATCGAACCCTGTGGTCTCACCAAATTCCTAGTCCCAACACTCAAACTACTATGCCGTGCTAGCTCTTAAAGTATTAAGTGCTGCTGATAAATTACATTCCTGGACATAAAGATGAGTAAGCATAAGGAATTAATGAGGCCAGATTTTCCCTGGCCGGTGAGGTGTGTTGTGTTTTTTAGTATTTCAAACTTGCCATTCTATAAATCAATCTCTCTCTGCTCCCTAGCTCTCTCCTTAACTCTGTTCTCTGATTCCCTTTCTTTTTCTCTCATTCCTCCTTCATTGCTGCCAAGCACTACCTGGCAACCTGCAGTGTCTCCCCAGGAATTTCCTGCCCTTGCACAGCATGGCAGAGCCCAAACTGTGAGCTCTCTTCCTTTGTCTCAATTTTTGAAGGCATCTCAAGAAAGCAAAGGAGGCAGTCATTGAATAGTGGTGGATATGAGATGGGGAGTGGATTGGGGACAGAGTCTGTGCCCCATGGAGACAGGGTGAGGAACTTATGCTGAAAAGAAAGAGGAGAAGCTTATGCACAGGGGACCAGAGAAGTCACTACTGACAGAGAGAAGAGGGTCAAGAGGGAGAATGTTTTCTCAGAAGCAGAGCTTTACCTTGGAAACTAGGAGGGTATGTAGCTCTACCAACCCTGCCTGTTTGCATGTCTTTCATCCTGCTTTATATCACTCCATCCTCTTTAAGGGAAATAAGCCACATTTCTTTAGCAGTGAGAATTTGGGGTAATTCCAAGAGTATGAAGGCTTCATTGATTCAGGTGGTACGCGGTGCGGAGGTAGTGTGCATCCTTAAAATTTTTCCATTCTTCTCTTTTCTTCTCCCCTGTTCTTCAAAATAGGGTTTTTTCATGCCTGTATTCTTTGCCTTTGTGCTTGTATTTCTCATGTGTTTCATTAATTGTTAGAAAGAAGACTTCTGTGGCCACCAACTGCAAATCACAGATTGGGAAGACTGGTGTTGGTAGTATGTGGCATTCCTTTGGAACATGGGTGCTAAATTGAAGGATAAAATTGGTAATTCATGAGAGAAGCAGCATGGTGTAGTGGTATGAGCTTTGGCCTACGACTCTGGAGACCAGGATTTTCGAATCTTGGCTCGCCATGTAAACCCACTGGGTGATTTTTGGGCAAGTCACGCTCCTCTCATCCTCAGAGGATGCAATGGCAATCCTCCTCTGAACAAATCTTGCCAAGTAAGCCTTGTGATAGGTCATAGAATCATAGAATCGTAGAGTGTAAAGAGACCGCAAGGGGCCATCCAGTCCAACCCCCGGTCATGCAGGAAATCTAAATCAAAGCATCCCCAACAGATGGCCATCTAGCTTCTGTTTTAAAAGACCTCTAAGGAAGGTTCACCTTAGGGTCCCATAAGTAGAAAGGACTTGAAGGCACACAACAATGAAACAACCAAGACCCATAGCCAGAATTCTGTGGAAGGGGCCATAATAGTACAGGTTGATTTAAAAGAATGGTGCAAACCAAATAAGAACATCTTTGCTTTTGCACCATTCTTTTTTAATCACCTCAGGAGGAAAGTGGATCAGTGATGAAAAACAGAACTCAGATACAAGTAACCCAATAAGTTTAAAAATATATAATATTAGTGGAATAATTTTAATGTTTTGTGAAATTATAAGAGATAATTACAAAAATAGATAATTATAAATGTTTAGAAAATTTATAAAAGCACCTAGTATGTTATCCTTTTTAGTCCTTTTGTTCTCACATTTTTACAACATTGAGAGTGGTTTTTAATGTTACTGACCGGGCTAGGTATACATTCTGCCACATAATTCTGTTCTTCGTTCTCTAGAGGAACGACTTAGGGAGCTGGGGATGTTTTAGCCTGGAGAAAAGAAGGTTAAAGAGGTGATATGAATAGCCGTTTTAAATTTTGTGAAAAGGATGTCATATCTGAGGAGGGAGCAAGCTTGTTTTCTGCTGCTCCCAGAGAACAGGCCCAAACAATGGATGCAAGCTACAGGAAAAGATCACATCCTCAACAATTAGGAGGAACTTCCTGACAGTAAGGGCTGTTTCGACAATGGTAATGCACTCCCTCCGGAGGGTGATGGAGTCTCCTTCCTTGGAGGTCTTTAAACAGAGGCTGGATGGCCATCGGTCAGGGATGCTCTTTGATTTGGATTTCCTGCATGGCAGGGGGTTGGACTGGATGGCCCTAGTGGTTCTCTTCCAAATCTATGATTCTAATGATTCTATGAGTCCTAGATGTAGAAGTACTGGTTAGAAATGTGAGGACTTCTGGGATGAACAAGAAGTGTTTCAGGTATTCAGAAAAGGTTTGCATTATTATTTATTTTATTTTGGGTATCCTATGACATTTATGGGGGTCACTATACGTCAACAGACGACTTGAAGACACATTTATACCCTGCCTTTACACCAAAAAGGCTCCCAGGAACCTTGTCATTGTGTGCCTTCAAGTCGTTTCTGACTTATGGCGACCCGATCATAAGGTTTTTGTTTGCAAAATTGTTTAGAGGAGGTTTGGCATGGCCTTCCCCTGAGCTGAGAGCATATGACTTGACTGGGTTTCATGGCCAAGCTAGGAATCAACCCTGGTCGCTCACGAGCTGTAGTCCCAAACACTGCAAACCCGCTATGCGGCTACACGTGACTCTCGCAGGGCACCTATAAATATTTAATTTGACACATTTGCGTAGTCTTCAGGCTTAGAATCTAGAGTAATACGGGTGTGCAAGAAAGAAAAGAGGATGGCACGATGTGTTGGCTCCTCTTTTCCGTCTTTGAGCTTTATCTGCAAAGAGGCACAGAGCAATGGCAGTTGTGAATAGCTATGGAGGGGTCTCCTCACACAGCGGCTGGGGCCAAGGCATGGATGGATGCTGTGTTCCCTTGGGTGGCTTCCTCTCTTTTCTTCTCCAGAGGCCAGAAAGAGTGGCAGTAAGTAATGAGGGAAAGCCTTGTTTGTACTTGGAAAATCAGAGTTCTTCGACAAATGGGTGAAGGGAACTGACAGAGGAAACAGAAGAGCTGACCTCTGTAGACTGTGCACCGTCAGCCCGCTCCAAGGGGTAAGGAGGAGACCCTTCCTTCCCTCACCTGGATTGGGCCAAAAGTGAGAAGTTCTACTCTCACTTTTGCACAGGGTGTTGCCATAGTTCTAGTCCCTCATAATCTGGGACATCTAGTGTTGCATGATTGATGCAAAGTTATTATTAGTTTGATGAGTGCAAATTCAACACAATTAATCGAGGAGCATTTTTTTCTAACCATTATGCGTTCACACCCTCAGGATAACAGTACCAAGCTAAGAGCCCGCTTGATTTTGCTTGTGTTTTGCCTCCCAGTTGGTGTGAAGAGAGGGAGGCTTCCCCAAATGGAGCCCCAAGAGAGTAAGAGAGACCTCCGTTTTATTCTCGCTCCAGGTTGTTTGGAAGTGAAGTTTTCCACGTGCTGCGCTAGCCCCTAGGCATCAGAGCTGCTCAATTCCCAGGGGCCTGAACAGACAGGCCCAAAAAGTAAAAGCGTGTCTTTGGGTCACTTGTGAAGGTAATGCTGGTTTAAAGAATGACACACACATCTTAAGAAGGCATGGAAGCTGCACCAAAGCTGCACTCTAGGTACTTAGGACGTGGAGCAGATGGCTTTGGCACAGCTTCACAGACTCTTTGATGAGATGCATGCATCGTTGAATGAAAATAGCAATACCTCCAAAGTGTACATTCGAAGCAAGTTTTATTTTGGCCTATGTCCTTGTTCGGGCCCACAAATGACCCAAACAACCACAAGGCCATCTCTGCTTGCATTTCCTTCCTTTCCTTTCCTTTCCTTTACTGTTCCTGCCTTCTTGGGGCCTGTCTTGGAAAGTGGGGGAGGGAGAAAAAAAAAAAAAAAAAAAAGTGGAAGTAATAAGGTAGACAATGGCAGTAGCAAAACTGGGAGTCTGGCAGGGCAGGATGAAGGCTCTTCTGTGCAGTTGTTTCTCTCCTTCATGGCCCACTGGTCACATTTTCAAGTGACGCGCATCGGAGTGTGCCTAATAAAGGAAGAAATTCCAAGTATTTACTGACTTTCAACTGGCCCAGCCCAGATGTGGGACATGTTTTGATTACCCTTAATCCACAGGTTTTTCCGGGACTAATGGGCAACCCGTAGTTTTTTCACCACAAACCGTACTATTAGCGAACTGCTCTTCTGGCCCTTAGGGTTTAGACTTTCTTCAGACGAAACTTGTCAGTGTGAAATCGTCCCCACGTGCAATCGTGGAGTAGTAATTTAAGTCAGTTAAGATTAATGTCATTCTTCTGCTTTCAGTACCTAAGCTGGGAATGTTCCGCACTAGTCCTGCCCTCTTCTCCATGTTGTTTCATCTTAAAACAAAAACCCATCAAGACAGAAAAAGTTGGCAACATGTGCTTTTGGTGGCTGGCTGGGAGCTAGTCCAGCTGGAAGCATGAATTGTTTTAGCTACCTGTACCGTGTCCCACATGGGGAGAAAGGCGGCTATATGACAGTTTTATATAAAAACCAGCAGCTCTAAGTTAGATTTATATACCTTTATTATTGACAGGACTTTCAGAAAATGCTGAAAATTGGTCCATTAAAAACTAACATGCAAGTGGCCCCTACTGAATTAACAATCCCAGGAATATCTGAAAAGGTAGTCCAGTCAATCCCAGATGATCAGAAAAGTAGTCCATATTGGGTGGTTGTGCTGCGAAACTCAGAAGCATCACACTAGCCAATGAAAGCACCAGTGAAAACCAACAAAAGGTTATACCAAAATGTTTACCTTGTATTATTTATGTAGTGTGTGAATGTTTGCAATTAAGACATAGATTGTAATCAAATAAAGGCCACATTCTGGCAGAAACAACACAATATAGTGGGTAGAAGTTAGTTAGAAAAGCCATTGAAACCAGGAGTCATGTTTGTCACTCATCCTGCTTAGTGGGATCAGTCTCCTACACCAGAACATCTATCCAAGGGTACACCTTGGCCACCGTTGGGTTATGGAACCAAAAGCCAGCAACCTCATGAGTTGAGATGGTTTGGGTCTCTGGGATTTGGCATCTGCGGTGACTTATGACAATGTCAAGCTATTTTTTATTTTGAAAGAGAGCCAGTCAGGATGTAAGTGGTTTTTTAAAATAGCGTTGGACTACAGTTCTGGAGACCAGGACTTTGAATGTTGGCCTTAGTGGTTAAAAGCCCTGGAAAGCCACACTGGTGTCATGACCTAGGGGAAAGTCACACCGACTTCTTTCAGGATCAGAGGACAAGCAAAGACGAAGAACTCTGTCCACAAACAAATCTTGCCAAGAAACTCCACATGGAAAGAAGTTTTGAATGACCTTCCTCTTCAAATTTTGCCCAGATTAAATTGCTCGAGATGTGACTCGAGTGTTGGGTTGAGAAGGGTTTTTGATAAGGATTTGTTTGTTTTTTAATATTATTAGTATATGGTAATTTTAATAGCATTTCAATAGTGTTGTGGTTTTATTGTCACTTTTTGATTATATATGTCATGAACATTAATAAACATTAATTATAGGTTCACCATAAATCAGAATGGTACTTGAAGGCGCACCAAACAACAATAATTTGTTTTATCTGTCCCAAAAGTAATTTTATTTTATAGTGTATTTATGTGAAATACCTTTCTTTCAACATGTGATACAAAGACGTTTTTACAACAAGGCTAAAGCAAGATAGAGCTAAAAACCTGGGTTTGTAAAAAAGTTCAAAAAAATCAAACACAACCAAATCAGGTATTAAACACAAGATTTGTGTTTTAAGCCCACATTGCTACGTGCAAGCTATAAACCATGATAATTTGCGACTAACACCAAAAATGATGTAAATCTATGTGACATGATTTATGATGGCGTAGTGTTTTTGTTTACTTTCTGTGCTCATTTGTTCTAGAGTCAGTCCAGTTTACAGACAGGTTTTCCTTTCCTTGTAAGGAAGGTTTCCTTGGAAGCACATGATTGCTCCCTTTGTGCTTGCCCTCTGCGTTGGCCCCTCTTTTCCTTAGGCTTGTAGGGAGAATAACAGGGAATGGGAAAGGCCAAGCGGTCTTAGGGTGGCATCTGCACTATAGAAACAATGGAGTTTGGGACATCAATTTAGTGCTGTAGCTTTTAACCCTATGGAGAAACCTGATGGTTGGTAGTGTTTACATGGGTTGTTAGCCTTTTCTGTTAGAATGTTTGGTACCTGACCCCTCTCAGAACTACAAATCCCAGGGTTCTGTAGGATGGCAGCACCATAGCAGTTAAATTGGTTATCCAGACTGGCAAATTAATCTTCTAAACAGTGTAGATGCAGTCTGTTAGTCGTCACAGCAGTGTGTGCTGTGAATGGAGAGGGGAAATTCTCAAACATATGGTTTCAGGACTGAAGTCCACCTGAAAATGGCAAGTCATGCTTGCCTGGTTTTCGTCTATTGTAAATAGGTCCCATAGCCCTGTTCATATCAAAAATGGATGTAGTCTTTGTTAAAAATTTATTGTTTTGGGGTCCCTCAACTCCTAAGAGTAAGACTGGCCCGGTTAATTGCCCATCACATCAAGGCAATTCCTGGGAAGCTGTCCCCTCGGATGACGTTTAGTAGGCAGGGATGTCATTTACAAGTCCGTAGCAATGTACTTCTACTTGTCTCAATTGGTTACACTTGTTACCCCCGCCCCCCCGCGACACCCGAGAGAAGAAAAGAAGGGGGGGGAAGGAGGAAAGGGGAGAGGGGGACCCCACAATTACTAGGGAGATGTCTCCATGTTATAATGGGCAAGATGCATGGTATAGATTAAAAGTGACTGTAATAAGTCTGGTGTAGGTTAAAGTATGGATACTGGGGCCGCAAGTGCGTCCCCAAAGCCTGGTGTTCGTGCAGCTGATGTGCCCTCAGACCACCCTATTTCTGGTGGAAAGGGGATGGAGGAATGGATCGTCTTTTCAGGAAACTCCAAGAGTGGGCCATGTGTCTTTTTAGTAGGTGTTGCCATGGTCCCGGGGGCGGGGGGGCGGGATATGGTCCCCACTTTTTGGAGCCGTTCGTGCAAGCGTCCCGGTCCAGCGTTTTGATTCTGTCCTGGGGTGCCCTGCCGGTTTTTGTTAGGGGCGACAACCAACCCGCGCACAAGCAACCTTTAAGCTGCTGCTTGACTTTTGCGGCCACGTCTCCTTGCCACTGCCGCTGGCCACCTCGACCGCCGCACCAATGGTGGCTGTGTACGGCGCGCCCCTCTTGCTGCTGCCGCCACATCCGGCCGCGGCTTGTCGTCGCAAAGCTCCCGCAGCCCCCAGAGTTCTGCGCGTGAGCGCGTGTCAGGTGCGTTAGTTAGGGAGCCTGGAGCTCACTCTGGTTGGCTGGCAAGGCTGGGCTGACCATATAGCGGAACAGCCCAGCCACCCTGCTGTCAGGAGTCTGGTGACTCCTGGGCAGGGGGTGGGGCGCTAGTTCCAGCTCTCTGCCCCCCTGCCCCCATTGGACCCGCACCATCTTAAAGAGGAGGAGCTCTTCTCTGTTTGACGTACTCCAACCCGCGGTGCCGGCGAGGAACTGTCTGATGAGGTTGGAGGGCGAGGCGGCTGGGCAAGCGTAGGGCAAAAGGAGGGCAATGGGGAGCAATGGAAGAAGGCAAGCGAGGGAAATATGAGTTGTTATGTAAGAGGCCGGCTCCACAATCGCGGGGGTCCTCCAAGGAGGCCTTCGACGCGAGGCCGGGGAGTAGGAGGAGGGGGACCGCTTGCCACTGTGGCGATGGCCGCGATAACGGGCGGCCCCCGCGCCCCTGGGATCCCCGGCCTGAGAGGGAAGGCTGGAGGCGTCCGTCCCTCCCAAGCTGGGGAGGAGAGGAGGACAAGGTTTTAAAAATGTAGGACCTTTTTTTGTAATTTCCTGGCCATGAAATTTAAAGAAAAGGCCGGCTACATTTTTAAACCTTGTCCTACATTTGTTGCCCGGTTCGGAGGTCCTCAGGTATGGTCAACCCCTACTTTTAAATAGATTGGCACAATCCGTGCTGCAACTGGTTTGACATTTTAAAAATGTTGCTCATGTTCTCAAAAGCAACAAGTTGGATTTTTTTTGGGGGGATTTTTTTTTTTGGGTTCCTGATAGTAAGAACTGTTGTGGACAGTGGACACACTACACTCCCTCAGCAGTGGGTGGAATCTTCAGTGCTATGATGGTCTTTAAGCGAGAGGCTGGAATGGCCATCGTGTTGGGTGTTCTTTTGTTCTTTGATTGAGATTTCCTGCATTGCAGGGGTTGGACTGGACGTTTCTGTCCAATTCTATGAGTTTGTTCCAAAAAAGCCAAATCAAACCATTTTATTAGTTCCTTTAATGCTATTAAGGTCCTGGCTGTCCCTTTTCCTGTGCAGTGGGTTATCTGGATGAGGGCAAGAGCATCTGGCATTTAGGTGACGTTAATGAGAGTCGCGCCCATCCAGATACCCTCAGACTGCCCGTTAACCCAGCAGTTTCAAAAATAAGGTAAGAAGCTGTGTTTGCCTGGTGTCGCTCTGCTCTGGAATGTTAGTTCATTTTTAGCTGCACTGAGTTGTTTCATCCCCCCCCCCCCCTGTCATTCCCTCTGCAGAATCTCAATACAGCCAATGTGTGGTTTCCTATGGTTTTCCAAAATAAACTCAGGATAATATAAAAGTACACTTATTTAGTTTTGTAATAGATTGACCTCATCGTGCAGGAATCCTTTTTTTTTTTTTGGGGGGGGGGGCCCTGGAAAAGTCTTCAAGTTGTTTTGGGTTATTGTTGTTGTCAACGCTTCATGCAAGTTGACTTTGAACTCATGGCCAGCCCTATCTATGGAGAGAACTCCTAAGTCCCCTATCATGCAACTGCCATGCTACAGAGTCTGAGCACATTTAGAGGTGGACATCTGTACTGCATGAGCTCCAATCTGGGGCGCCATAACAAACTACAGTCTCCAGAATTCCATATGTCGTGTAGCCATGGGCAGTTTAAAGTGATAGTCCAAATCGGATTATTTCCTCCCTTATACCCAAATAAAAAAAGACTTACCTTTTGCTCTGGATTTTCCAGGAGAAATCTGGAGTGTTTTCTGAAGGCGATTGCCAGGTGGCTGTTTACATAGTGTCCCCCAGTCTTCCACCTGGACACCACTGTAACCAGGTGGTGGCAGATCGTGTCTCCGTTTGAAGATCACAGTGAAACCACTCAGCCATATAAATGACGCTGGGCAAGGTCTTTTGGTATACAATCTTAGAGGGAATTATTTTTCATCAGTGATAGAGTAGGGTGTGAGCAGCACAGTGGGAATTGCATATAGACAGTGGTCGCTCCCAGGAATGGTGAAGGTAATGGAGGGATATTTGGGGTATCTGCGTCTGAGCGCAGAATGAGCCAGGGAGCTGCCGTTGGAGGTATTCTACAGTGTGATGCGGCAGCTAAAAGGCCAATGCGTATTTTAAGGCTGGGCATCAAATAGAAGTATAGTGTGTCTAGATCAGAGAAGTTTAATAGTGCCACTGTGATTCTGCGTCTGGTGCAGCACCCCAACCTAGAATATTGTTTGTGTCCAGTTCGTGGGCGCCAACAATTCAGAAAGGACATTGAGGAAACTGGAGCGTGTCCCAAAGGAGGGCAACAAAAAATGGTGAAAGGTCTGGAAACCATGCCCTAGGAGGAACGACTTAGGGAGGCTGGGGATGTTTAGCCTGGAGAAAAGTAAGGTTAAGAAAGAGTGATAATGATAGCCCATGTTTAAATATGTTTTGGTTTTTGAAAGGAATGTCATATTGAGGAGGGAGCCCAAGCTTGTTTTCTGCTGCCTCCAAGAAGAACAGGACCGCCGGAACAATGGAATGCAAGCCTACAGTAGAAAAGAGATGTCCACCTCAACAGTTAGGAGAAGACTTCCGTGACAGTTTAGGAGCTGGATGTTCGACAATGGAATGGCACTCCACTCGGAGGGGTGATAGAATCGTTCCTTGCCTTGGAGGTCTTAAACATAGCAGGCTGATGGCCATCTGTCCAGGGATGCGTTGTTATTTGGATTATCCTGGCATGGCAGGGGGTTGGAACGTGGATGGCCTAGTGGTACCGCGTTTCCAACTCTATGATTCTATGGATGCTCGATGATTCTATGATTCTACCGTGTAGGGTGTAGACCTCCCCGTTTATACACTGATCACAATGATCAGAAAACTGGAGTTGAAATCACATTGTCCTGAATACAGAAAATTTGTGTCGTTTTGCAGGTTAAGGATGAACTCAGAATTCCATTTAATGCCTTGGCGGCTAAACTCATGACAGAAGTAAGAGTATGCAAGTGCAAGGGAGTGTATGTGTATAAAACCAACCACAGTGCCTGTCACTTCAGTGTATGCAGAGGAAACTTTTGCCCCGCTTAGGTAAATTACAACTAATTTGTATATCTGTGGTGGACAGTGGTACTTATGTCCTAAAGATGATGGGATTTTCACTGTTCACTGGTTGGTGGGCTTTCCCTATGGATGCGTGCTTCAATCAACCAGGAATGCAGTAATAGCTGGGGCTGAGTATAGAAGGAGTATAACTGCCCAGTGCGCCAGCCACTTTTAAAAAGCTGAGTAGCTGCCGAGTCAGGTGTGCTGGTGAGCAAAGTGATGGGGAAGGAAGGTGAACAAGTCTGGAAATGGGGGAAGGGGTCCTGGAAACCATAAAAGCCCTAGGAGGAGAGACTTAGGGAGCTGGGTAAATGTTGTAAAGCCTAGAGAAGAGAAGGTTAAGAGGTGAATATTGATAGCCCTGTTTTAAACATGTTTGAAGGGGTTGTCATTTAGGATTGATATCATACCTGAGGGCCCCCCAAGCCATGCTCCTGTTGCCCACGCATCATCCCATCCACCAACAGAGAGCCCTATGTCCTGTGTGGTATTGCTGCCTGGCGTATATTAATGGGGAACACGTTACTTCCGTTGTTCAGCATCATGGAAGTGTGTATCGTAATTGTTTTTAAAGAAGATAGCTTATTTAAAATCATGGATCAAGATCATTATTGTAACAAGAGCCACCCCTTTTAAAACACATTATGAAAATGCTGTCCATGACGAAAACGGAAGCACTCCCCTTATAATAGCGCCAGAAAGCGAGGAGGCTCCTGGTCGCGGGATGGATGACACTGGGGGCAACGGGAGCATGGCAGGAGCCCTCAAGGTATGAGTAAACACTCCAACTGAGATAAGATGGAGGCAAGCTGTGTTTTCTTCCTTTTCTGCAGCTGAAAGAGAATAGGAACCCTTAGCAATAGATGTGAAAAGACTGCAGAGTTTCAAACCCTCAACATTAGGAGGAACTTCCTGACAGTAAGAGCTGTAACAACCCGTGGAAGATGCGTCCCCTTGGAATGGTGATGTGAGGTCAGCCTTCCTTTGGAGCATGGTTTAAAGTCAGAGGCTGGATTGCCAGTCTGTGTGGGTTAGATTGTGTTTGTAATTTCTGCATGGACAGAAGTGGGGTTTGGAAAGTGGATGGCCTTTTGATTCTTCTTATGATTCTGATTAATCCTTCTCCTAAGTTGGGATTAATATCAGTGTGATGTAATCAGTCCGGAACTGTGGGATGTATGATACCAGACACATGGGCACTTGTTTTAAAGTGTGGTCATTTCTCTTGTCCAGCTAGTAAATAGTCCACTGAAGCCTGTTTCTATGAGATATACCATTTCAGAGGAAGTAATCTCTTAGTGTGGTCTGGTTAAGTGGGGAAAAGAAATTTCCAAGCTTTTTGTAGAAACTCTTTTTCAGTCCAGCAGTGGAGCAGAACCTGAATAATAAATTGGAAGCAAAAAACAACTGAGTAGTTTAGTTGTGTTGTTTAGTTTTCAAGAAAGTTTGAAGCTTTTAAATCAATGAGATGTGTGAAATTGTGCATATGTCCAATATTTCCAATCTGGTATCTGAGTAATGAATGGCTTATGGCAGTAGTGAACCTATTGCAGGATTAGCTGTGTTTGACCAGTAGAGTAAAATACAATAACATCCCTCGAAATCCACACAAACAGCAATGCCTTGTAGGTGGGCCAAACCAAAATGCACAAAAATAATGGTGATGCAAAGTTTTTGAAATTTCGAAGTTTCCACTGGCTTTCTTCATCAGACAAAAATGTTAAAATCCATACAGAAGAAGAAGAAGAAGAAATGATGTTAGAGTCCACAGGCCCTAAATTTTGTAAAGAGGGTGTGTTTTTGTTGTTGTCAGTGAAGAGGATGTCTGGAAGGGATATCAATGGCAGGCAGAAACCACTGCCTCTCTTTGGCCATGTGGGATCGCTGAGAGACACAGTCATAAAAACCAGGCAATAAAGATTTTAAATTCCATTAGGCAACAGAAAAGTAAACTCAAAAGTTAAAGTAACTCCCCGTTGTAATCCATGTGGTGTCTTGTCCTGGGTGAAGTTAATCATCGCCTTGTCTTGGGCAGATAGACATTGAATTTCTCAGGATAGCTTCAAGTACTGTTTTGCATCTGGAAAAAACATGTAGAGATGCTGTATAGGTAAAACCTATCAAATGTCAGTTTGCCCCAATAAAAGTTTGTGCGCGCGTTGTTGTGAGGTAGAAAAAACCTCAAAGAGTTTAGGTCGCCTAAGTCCCCGTGGTGCTCCCTCTTCTTTAGGATTCCCCTGTTGCAACTAAAATATGATATCCTCAAACCCAGAAAACATATCACCGCATTTAGCTGGTGTTGGCCCATACAGCAGGAATACAATAACAATCCAAAATCTAGTACTAATCTTGATAAAAGTGTAGGTCCCCATGGTGACTCGTAACATAACATCATCATTTTTCCCCCCTCCTCCCTCATGTATGATTTTTAACTCCTTTTGCTTGATGGAGAGGAAAGCTAGGTGGAGCTTGGAAAGCTTGCAAGATGTATTTTGTGGTGCAGTTTTGGGGTTGGCCCCAAATAAAGGTTTCAACTACTTGTGGCAGATGTTTTGGATGCTATGGTAATTGATGTAATAGTTTCACAATCCTCATCTGTATTTCTGCAGCAGTGAAGGTCAAGAAGTGACCTTCTTAACAACAAGGTGCCAAAGAGGCAAAATTTTAATGCGCAACCTTGCAAGTCTGGAGGATACAAAGAAGAAAGAAGTCATAACTTGTAAAGTAAGAAATTCTTGTATTCTTCATACTTGTCACAAAACCTGGCACAATAACAGATGCAGAAATAACTGATGCACAATATTAAAATTATAACAGGATTAAAGGCACATCTTTTACTAATATGTCTTAATCTAAAATTGTAACTTCAAATGGTTTTCCTTATTTCATAGTGTATTCTTTACAGGCAGTTGGACTTATTTGAAATAGGATTGAAAAAGGAATGCAGGTAAATGGTGTTGCTTTCTCTTGTGTCAAGCCGACTTAATTTTGGTGGGAGACAAATCCCCTTACCGCTAGTGCCATTAAATGCTTTATTTTATTGTCTTGCCATTCGTACTAACTAACTTTGCCAGAAAAAATCTAATGAACTATACACCAAGCCCCTCACGATCCTGTCACCACCAAAACTCTTTGGTTCCTGCATGTGTCTCCGTCTGCATAGGTCTATCATGGGGTTGCCATGCAAGTTCTGCATCTATAGGGCTTGTTCTATTGCCAACCTGTGTGGTAGTCTAACGTTGTGGGCTTTTCACTGGCTCCTCTGCTGCTCACTGTGCAATAAGTATAGAATGTTATTTTTGTTAGTTGTTTGTGGTCAACAACAGTGTTATATTCCAGTGAGTATACATGGAGATGTATGATTTACCATTAGTGATTACGTATTATTATGTAACCATGTTATTTATAAAGTGCTTGTAAAATTTATACCGCGCGGTACAGTGCAAGCTCTTTTTAAATTGGACGGTTTTCCAGGCCTGCCCTCAGCGCTTACAATCTAGAAAGAACAACGACACAAAAGGAGAAGAGGTGGTGGTGGGGAAAGGGGCCCTCCGTCTAGTAGGATAAGTACATATGAAAAAATAGCATAAGCATCAAATGAGACAAGGTGATAATTATGCAATGCCTGGGAAACATTCTAGTTCTCTGAACATTAGTACAACAAGTTAACATCAGTACAAAAACATGTGCGTAAGGGTTTCTGTAATGGGATGGTGAATGGGAGGCAGGTCAATAGGTGTGTGTGACACCCTTGAGTTTTCCGCACCAGGTGGCAGCAACCCTAGTGACGCCCGACTAGCTGGGCCAGCCACACACCATCAGTGTAATGTTTTAGCCATCACAGCAGTTCCCAGGATAGTCAATAGCAAGTATACACGGTTCTATACCGCTTATTCAGTGCACTTAAAGCACTCCCTAAGTGGTTTAAACATGTGGTAAGCTAAGTGTGCCCCCCAACAATCTGGGTACTCATTTTAGTGGGTCCTTGGAAGGAATGTCATGGCTGAGTCTACCCTGTAACCCCTGGCTGGGATTGGAACTCACAACCCTTGTGGTTTGTGAGTGAGTAAGCTGCAGTACAGGCATTTAACCACAGTACTACCAGGTTCCTGTCCTCCTGCAGTTGGGTCTTTTCCTCTGCTGTCCAAAGTGTGGACGCTAAAGGTTATTGTCTAGTTGGCACCATGGAAGCAATTGAGGGCCCAGACATAGAAATGATGGCCCAAGAGTCTCCTGGTATGTTGGTTAAAGTGAAGGAGAACACAACATGTTTTCTATGCCAAACTCTTGGTTTTAACAGGAGAAGCTGATGAGTTATTTGGTTGGTTAAAAGCATCGAAAGCAAAGATGTCCAAGACCACTTTTCCTGCTGTGGAGTTGGTGTACTGAGCAAAAAGGTGTCGTCTTTAAACCACCTGCAATGCCTATTTGAAGTTTTTTGCCACTTGTGTGTGCAAATCCGGCTGACTGGTTTTGCTGGGGCAAAACTTTTCCTCGCGTCAATTTATCTCAGCCTCGGAGGGTTACACGTACGTCATGATAACATATCCATGGGTAGCCATGTTGGTGGCCATATAGAAAAGTCCACTATCATCCAAAATCCCACAAGACAGTGATAACTTTTATTGGAAACACCAAAATGCACATTTATTATGCATTGCAAGGCCTTTCAAAGCTCCACTGGTCTTCTTCAATTGGGGAAGAGGTGTTAATCATGGAGGCTTCCCAAGAATATGTCACTGGTTCTCTGGCCCTAACAAACAAGTCTGGTGGACCCTCGCAAAGAAGTTGAACACAAACTGGATCTCAAAGGCAAGCAGCTTTCCTGTCCTTGAAAATGGAATTTATAGTTGGTTTTCACTAGACTGGAATCTCCATCCCAGCACACACATGGGCCAGAAGATGTGAGGGGCCCAGCTTGTAATGAAATAACCCTTCCCTACCAACTGACTACATGCTTGACCACATGCAAGGACGTAGGTGACTAAGGATCTTACTTGCATGGCTTAATATCCATCTTAAGCCTTAATTGAGGGCGTGCAATCCTGATCTGTATCAGTAAGGTGTTTTGCCACCGAATCTGCTGCCTGAAATACATACTGGGGGGTTGCATCCGGCAGTTGTTTTTCATGGACGCAGTTCCTCCGTGGCTCTATTTAGAGCTGATGAGTTTTGCCAGTCGTTAAGAAAAGTCGCTGCTGGAGCAGTTCGCTGGGAAGCGGGGATGCACCCAAGATGTATTTGGGTGACAGATTTGGGTGGGCAAAAAACCGTTCCCATAAAGTTCAGGATATAGACGGAATTGACACCAGTAGTAGAGGTAAAACGGATTATTAAGCCATGCAATAGAGCTTGTAACTTTTGTCACTCCACTCACTCCCCCCCCCCAGAAATGGTTTTTTTTGAAACATCTTTTCGGTGATGAAAGCTTGTGGAGCTTGCAACAAGTCTTTATTGGTGGGCATGTTGTGTTGATGCCAATAAATGCTATCAACTGCTGTCCTGTTGGATTTTGGATGATACTGACTCTCACAATGTTCCACATTCATGTTACTTGTCCCTCGCAAAGCCAGGAGCTTTTCTCTTCACAAATTTGCTTCACAAATCAATCAAGTCAGCCTGCCCTAACCCCCTCCACAATGTAGATTAGGAATAACAGTTTGTGGGAGAATAAATAGTTACAGGTCCCCCGATGTACAAAGTCCATTGGTCCCCAATACAGTTGTGATTGCAGTTTTCTTTTGCCAGTACAACTGGCAGTTTAGATGAAAAAATTGTACACTCATAAGTGAAAAAAAAAAAAAACTGAAGGCAGACCCTGATCTGCGTGGCATTAATTTCTGCTCCCTCAATA
>NC_056523.1:223312933-223319000 GCF_019175285.1 Sceloporus undulatus
TTCAATGATGCATGTGTCCTAAGAGTCCAGAAGTTGCACCAAAGCCATGCTCTAGCCCTAAGGACTGGAGTGTGGCTTTGGTGCGACTTCTGGACTCTTAGGACGCATGCATCATTGAAACACCATACCCCCACTGTGACTCGAAGCAGCTTTATTTTGGCTGTCTGTAACAGGCCCAGGATTTGTAGTTTGTTGTGGCTCCAGAGCTCTCTGACAGAGAAGGTTCAATAGCTCACAAAACTACAGTTCCCAGAATACCAAAGCATTCACCCCTGGCAATTAAAGTGGTGTCAAACTGGATTATTTCTGCAGTATGGATGCAGCCTAAGTGATTTTAGGCAAATCGTGTACTCACGCTCTATGTTCTATGTGCAGTATTTATCTTTTCAACAGTTTAAGAACAGATTCTGCAATTAAAAATATTCTGGGGTAGCTTTTGGGAAGCAGCAAACCAAGATTCATTTATTTTGCCTCGGTTTTAGGCTACTTGGAATAGATGGCTCAATCTGCTCCCATGAAAGTTCTTTGCTTCCAGCAATTCTTTTGTTTTTCAGTTTCAACAAATCTGACAAAGGACAGAGCTATGTCTTTGCTTCAAACTAGACTTCATCTGTGCCTTCTGCTGTAGTGGAAGTCTACAGAGAAAGACAAATCTATGTCTTCCTGTGTAGACATATCTAAAGCCGCCACCACCCCTAGTATCCCAGCTCAGGGATCCCTTACCTCTTTCCTTTTCTCCCCTTCTCTCTGTTGTATTCAAAATTGGTGGACAGGTGATGGCGAATTTCAGTTACCTGTCGGAGTATTTTTACATCTGCTGATTTAATGGGCTAAATGAATTATAAATACTTATAAATAAATTATAAATTCATCTATTCAATATTAGTACAATAAGTATCATAGTATTCATAGTGCCTGGGATAGGGATGCCATAACCCGGCGGCCCCCGTGACAAACCCGCTTTTGGGGGACTCCTCCCAGTCCCGGTCCGGTTTGGCCCCCAGCCCCCGGTTCGGGGCCCGCGCGGCGCCAACCCACCTTCCCCTGCCTCCTCGTGCGGCTGCGCTACCCACCTCCCCCTCCTCCTCCATTCTAGGCCGTGCGGCCATGTGGAGGAAGCGAAGGAGGAGGCGAAGGAGGAGGCAGTGCGTGGGGGGAGGCGGGGGAGGGTGGCGCGGGCACGCGCAGGAGGCACACCTCCTCCTCCTTTGTTGCAGGCCGCGCCAAGCGGAGGAGGAGGCAGAGGTGCCTGCCTGGCTTGGTGCTCCCTGTGCGCGCGCACACACCAAGGCAGCAAGCACTGGCAGGCAGCTACCCCTCCGCCTGGCACGCCTCCGCGCTGGGCACTTCCTTGGGCTGGGGAGGCGGAGGAGGCTGTTTGTCCTACATTTGTCCTACATTTTTCCAGGTTTGGAGGTCCAGACTTATGGCAACCCTAGCCTGGGAGCACCATCAGAGAGAAGGAAAATTACTTCTTCACCTTGACTAGGAGCAATCTTACAAGCCCCACCCCACTTTATTTAAGGGGGCTGCTGCTGCTTTTTATTTATATCCTGCTTTTTTTCCAAGTTGAAACTTCGATGAAGTGTGACTGAGGCGGTGGAGATTGGGAAAGAAAGGCTGCATCTGCATAGCAGAAATAATCCATTTTGATACCACTTTAACTGAGTAACTCAGTGCTATGGAATTCTGAAATGTGTAGTTTTGTGAGATATCTTGCTTTCGCTGTTAGAGAAATCTGGTGCCACAACAAACTACAGAGTCCAGGATCCCATAGCCTTGAACCATAGCAGTTAAAGTGGTGTCAAAATAGATTATTTCTGCTGTGCGGATGCAGCCTAGGACTGACTTCTGCCTTATTTATTTTTTATATGGGGGGCAGGTGTTTTCTCCCCTCCTTGCATCCATCTTTGAGGGACACTGTGTTGCTGGTATAAAAACAACACAACCAGATGCAGTTTCTCAGATGTCACATGAGTGCAGTTCCTGATGCAAAAAGTGTCCACAAGCACTTTTGTCTCATGGTTTGATTTGTGGGTTGGATTGAGTACCAACCACTGCACATCAGAAGATGAAGGAAGGGTCTATTGCCATGCCCATGTCCAGGGATCTTTTTCATCAGTTAAATTAAAATCTTAGATGAAGCACGTCCATTGCATTCAATGCTTTTGTTATTGTCATGTACTTCCAACCAAGTCATTTTTGGCTTATGGTGATCTGAAGGCAAATCTTTCATAAGCTTTTCTTGGTGAGTTTCTTCAGAGGGGGGTTGCCATTGCCATCCTCCGAGGTTGAGAGAATGTGTCTTACCCCAATGAGTTTTTGTACTGAAGCGGGGAATTGAACCTTGATCTCCAGAGTTGTAGTCAAACACTCAAACTGCTAGACCCTGCATCAAAAATGTATTGACTCACTGCATCAAAAATGTATTGAGGATGGCACTGTGTATCTGTCATTTCTTGTGGTTCATTTCTTGTATTAGTGAGAGTCTGTATACAGATACAAAATGCTGGGTTTTGCTACGGTTTTTAAAATATATAATTGTAATTTATCATTTTAGATAGAAGTACTTTTAGATGTGTAATTTTATGCTTTTTAGTTTCTTAATTTTAGCAGTGTTTTTATTTTAACTGTATTTTTATTTTATTGTTAGTGCCCCTGTGCTCTTATGAGGAAACATGGGGTATAAATCAAATCTCATAAATAAGTAACTACCTAGAGGGGGGAAGCCATTTTTAAGTAGTTTTCTTGCTGTTAGATGACTGCTACAAATCTGATTGATGCTGACTGTTTTAATCAGACATGTTTGTGTCCCTTTTACATTTTGCAATGGCTTGGAGTTAACAGCAATAAAGCTGAGATGGTACAGCAGGAAGAAAAATTATCTCAGAAATGCAGAATCATTCTGCAACAGGACCAAGACTTCAAGAAATAATTCCCTTTAAGGCTGAAATCATACATACACATATTATTTTGGTACAAAGGCCAGTTGAAAGCAATGGTATTTGCCTTCATGTGAACATGCACAGTACTAGCCTGTAAAAGTTTTAATAGTATGCAGAGTTTCTCAAACACTAGAACCCCTGGGTTCTGCAAGAGGTAGCTGGGAATTCCAGAAAATATCATGTCTGGGGAAAAATTGTGAACTACAGATAAATAATTTTTATACAGGGTGTGAGGGAGGCTCAAGTCTCTTTGGGGGCATGGGTTTGAATTCCACCACTGATATCTTGTGAGGGTTCTCTGGCTCCCCCTCATGACTCTGCCTGGGCTGGATGGGGCACCTTGGGACCCCATTTCTTACCTAGGAGTTTATCACATGAAGGCGATTGGGAGTTTATCCTGTGAATATCCCAGAAAAATTGTGTAATTACGCGAAACTATTTCACATGATGTCACATAAAACTCGCCATTAAAGTGGTCACAAAAAAAGTATTAACGTGCATCTTTTTACTTTTGGGATTTCAGCGACAATGCATTTCCAATATCACTTTATTTGCACAATTGCGTGTGATAATCATTCACACTGTTACTCGCCATTTTTGCTTTATTTGCAGTCGCGGAATGCTTTAAATGCTCTTTGATCTCTCCTTAATGCCGAAATTAGCCCCAGTGTGATAAACTCCCTAGTTAACTCACCGACACTCCCGATTGATTTGAATCCTCTTTCTTTAGCAATGCTCCCAGGATCCCACTGGCACTTACCTTGCAGAGACTCTTCCCTCCCTTTCCCAATCTTGAGGAAGAGGGTGCTTCCTAAACTTGGGTCCTCCAGATGTTTGGGACTTCACTCCTAGAATTCCTGACTGTTGACCACCCTGGCTGGGGTTTCTGGGAGTTGCAGTCCAAAACACCTGGAGGACCAAAGTTTGGGAATCACTGAGCTGAGCCATGTGAAAAAGGAGTGTGCATTCAAAGAAATAGGGTTAATTCTAAGTAAGGAATCTTCATAGCAACAGGATATCTCTTTACATGATCTTGTCCTTCAAGCACAGGTTAGAAATTACAAATTATAGACAGATTAGATTGTTTCAGGGAAATCAGGAAAATAAATCCCCAAACCCGATGTAACTAGATAACACGGTGTCCTAATTTTACTCATAGATCAGATGGGATTTGTAGTCTTTGCTGTTCATAGATAGCTGGGAGTCTGAACTCCATTGTCCAGCCTCCATAAGCTTACCCAAACCAGAGCTCTTGACTCTAGATGTTCCTTTTCCAGAAGTCCCTCATGGACTATTTTGATAGAAAGGCTGCATCTGTACTGCAAAATTAATGAAGTTTGACATTGCTTTAACTGCCATGGCTGAATGCTATGGATTTCAGGGAATTGTAGTTTTATGAGCATTTAACCTTAGACCTCTGGTGCTGCAACAAACCAGAAATCCAAAAAACCCATAGCACAGAGCCAGGGCAGTTAAAGCAGTGTCAAACTGGATTATTTCTGCAGCGCAGATGCAACCAGAGAGAAACAGAGGGAGAGAGACCTCATAGTGCTTTGCAGGCTTTTTATAACCTTCGCTGAAAAGCATCTTGAAGATTTGTGCATCTGCCCATCTAGTTATTTTATTGCATGTCATCTCTGTGAGTTGAGCCTCTAAAACGCAATTGTACTCCCTTCCATATTTAAATCTTTTTATCTGGGGAAAAAGTTAGCTGCTGTTCAGACAATGCAGGGGATTCCATTACCACACAGGGATCCCTTAAGACATGAAGAATATTTCAAGAGTTCCTCCAGGCCAGGGTAAAAAGCTTGAGAAACGCTGTTAGCACGCAAGCAAGATGAGTCTAAGAGTGTTCCTCTCTCTCTTCCTTCCCATTATGCGCAGTCATCCCCAGGAAATCAACCCTCTACTTTATTCTCTTTTTGATGAACTGACATGAACCAGACTTTTTAGACATACCTGCCAACTTTTCACAGATGAATATAAGGACCCACCTGTACATATGTAAGGAGTGTGGCTCCTGTTTTATGGGAGCTTGGCCAGGTTTGACCAACCAGACAACCCAAGAATTTTAGGGTGTTTCTGTTTGCAGAAGGTGGGTTAAGTTCTTGCAGGGCAATGTCTCTTAAAACAAACAGAAGGAGGGTTGTTAGGATACGCATTTACATACATACATTTTATTCAGTCAATGACCAGCAAGATTTAAAAAAGGAATACAAATTACAGTGCACTAGTAAACTACAAAGTGACATATAGTAATAAAATAAACACTCTCCTGTGATTTTGTTAATAGCACATTAGAAATTATACTGTATATACTCATGTATAAGTCTAGAAAATTTAGTAAAAAAAAATTGACCCAAAAAAACCTAGGTCAACTTATCCATGGGTCAATGTAAATACTATATGTTAACTCTTATTAAAAAGGGAACCATCCCCTGGTGAAAGGCAAGAGTGCAATATGTCCTGGAAGCACTGACCTTCCTCTACTCTCTCTATCATCCAGTCTTTAGTGTGAGTTAAAACAGTTATCCCTGCCATAATTTTGTAGGTTCTTCGGCATTGTTTTCTTTTGCTTCATTATTTGGGTCCTTTGTTGCATGAACCTATGTTTTACCCTTGACTTATCCAAGGGTCATATCAAAATCCATAAATTTGCCCCCCCAAAAACCTGCCCTCAACTTATACATGAGGTCGTCTTAGAGTCGAGTATATATGGTATAATAGAATGTTGTAAGGTAAAATGAAATAAAATAAAAAATTGTATTTTCCCTGACTAAGTTTCACATTTGGAAATCTGGAGTGACCAAAGATGTTTCACCTGTTTTTGTACCCAGATAACTTCTACATGAATTATCTCCTCCAGAATCTAAATCTAAACTGTATATAAGTATATAAATTTGAGTTTAAAAATTGAACAAAAAAACCTGAGTCAACTTATGCATGGGTACTATACTTTAACTCGTTGTTGTTGTTGTTGTTGTTGCTATTTAAAAAAGGAATGATCTCCTGGTGAAAGGCAAGAATGTAATCTGTCCTGGAAACAATGACACCCCCCCCCCCTACTTTCACATCCATCCATCCATCCATCCATCCATCCATCCATCCATCCATCCATCCAT
>NC_056523.1:223319010-223346250 GCF_019175285.1 Sceloporus undulatus
CCATCCTTTAATGTCTGTACAGTTATGCCTGCTGGAATTTTGTTAATTCTTTGGAATTTTGTATATTTTCTTGTCTACAGACTCTTGGCTTTTAGACTAAAATTATGATACCTACTACTATCTCTCATTGAAAAAAACCCCCCAATATTCTATGCATTTTTAATTTATATTATTACAAATTAAGTATCAATAATCCAGTTCTTATTTGAATTTACTTTTTGCTTGTTTATTATTTACGCTGTGGCATGGACATGGACATGGGCATGAGCATGGAGTGGGCAGACATCTCCATTAAGGGGATCTCGGGGAGTGCTGCAGCAGTGGGCATGCTCTGCGGTCCTAACAAGTGTTGTATCACTTGAATATACAATGTGTCCAACTGTCCCAGTCATCTAGCATTGCTTGGAGGCCTACATGAATCAGAGGAAGGGCTACTTCTCTCTTCGCAGAGTCAATTATACTATAAAGCATTAAGTTTGTTGCTGCTGCTGCTGCTGAGGTGCTGAGTGCCTTCAAGTAATTTCTGACTTATGGAGACCCTAAGGCAAACCTATTGTGGAATGTTCTTGGGAAGATTTGCTCAGGGGATGGGCCTGAACAGACAGTCCAAAATAAAGCTGCTTCAGGTCAGTTTGGATGTATGTTGTTTAAATGATGCATGTGTCCTAAGAGGCTGGAAGCTGTGCCAAAGACATGTTCCAGTCCTAAGGACTGGAGTGCAGCTTTGGGCTTCTTAAGATGCATGTGTCATTCAAACAGCATACCTCCAAAGTGACCTGAAGCAGCTTTATTTTGGCCTGTCTGTTCAGGCCCAGTGTTTGCCATTGCCTTCCCTTGAGGCTGAGAGCATGTGACTTGCCCAAGGTTACACAGTGAGTTTCATGGCCAAGCTGAAAATCGAACCCTGGTCTCCCAAATTCTAGTCCCAACACTCAAACTACTATGCCGTGCTAGCTCTTAAAGTATTAAGTGCTGCTGAATAAATTACATTCCTGGACATAAGATGATAATCATAAGGAATTATGAGGCCCAGATTTCCCTGCCGGTGATGTGTTGTGTTTTTAGTATTTCAACTTGCCATGTCTATTAATCATCTCTCTCTCTCCCTAGCTCTCTCTTAACTCTTTCTCTGACTCCCTTTCTTTTTCTCTCATTCCTCCTTCATTGCTGCCAAGCACTCCTGGCAACCTGCAGTGTCTCCCCAGGAATTTCCTGCCCTTGCACAGCATTGGCAGAGCCCAAACTGTGAGCTGCTCTTCTTTGTCTCATTTTTGAAGGGCATCTCAAGAAAGCAAAGGAGGCAGTCATTGAATAGTGGTGGATATGAGATGGGGAGTGGATTGGGGACAGAGTCTGTGCCCCATGGAGACAGGGTGAGGAGCTTATGCTGAAACAGAAAGAGGAGAAGCTTATGCACAGGGGACCAGAGAAGTCACTACTGACAGAGAGAAGAGGGTGCAAGAGGGGAAGAATGTTTTCTCAGAAGCATAGCTTTACCTTGGAAACGTATGGAGGGTATGTAGCTCTACCAACCCTGCCTGTTGCATGTCTTTCATCCTGCTTTATATCACTCCATCCTCTTTAAGGGAAATAAGCCACATTTCTTTAGCAGTGAGAATTTGGGGTAATTTCCAAGAGTATGAAGGCTTCATTGATTCAGGTGGTACAGCGGTGCGGAGGTATGTGTGCATCCTTAAAATTTTCCATTCTTCCTCTTTTCTTCTCCCCTGTTCTTCAAAATAGGGTTTTTCATGCTCTGTATTCTTTGCCTTTGTGCTTGTATTTCTCATGTTTTCATTAATTGTTAGAAAGAAGACTTCTGTAGGCCACCAACTGCAAATCACAGATTGGGAAGACTGGTGTTGGTAGTATGTGGCATTCTTTGGAACATGGGTGCTAAATTGAAGGATAAAATGTGTAATTCATGAGAGAAGCAGCATGGTGTAGTGGTATGAGCTTTGGGCTACGACTCTGGAGACCAGGATTCGAATCTTGGCTCAGCGATGTAAACCCACTGGGTGATTTTGGGCAAGTCACTCTCTCTCATCCTCAGAGGATGGCAATGGCAATCCTCCTCTGAACAAATCTTGCCAAGTAAGCCTTGTGATAGGTCATAGAATCATAGAATCGTAGAGTTGAAAGAGACCGCAAGGGCCATCCAGTCCAACCCCCTGTCATACAGGAAATCTAAATCAAAGCATCCCCAACAGATGGCCATCTAGCTTCTGTTTAAAGACCTCTAAGGAAGGTTCACCTTAGGGTCTCCATAAGTTAGAAATGACTTGAAGGCACACAACAATGAAACAAACACAGACCCATAGCCAGGAATTCTGTTGGAAGGGGCCATAATAGTACAGGTTGATTTAAAAAGAATGGTGCAAAACCAAATAAGAACATCTTTGCTTTTGCACCATTCTTTTTAATCACCTCAGGAGGAAAGTGGATCAGTGATGAAAAAACAGAACTCAGATACAAGTAACCCAATAAGTTTAAAAATATATAATATTAGTGGAATAATTTTAATGTTTGTGAAATTATAATGATATAATTACAAAAATAGATAATTATAAAATGTTTAGAAAATTTATAAAAGCACCTAGTATGTTATCCTTTTTAGTCTCTTTTGTTCTCACATTTACAACATTGAGAGTGGTTTTTAATGTTTACTGACCGGCTAGGTATACATTCTGCCCACATATTCTGTGCTTCTTTCTCTAGAGGAACGACTTAGGGAGCTGGGGATGTTTAGCCTGGAGAAAAGAAGGTTAAGAGGTGATATGATAGCCCTGTTTAAATATTTGAAAGGATGTCATATTGAGGAGGGAGCAAGCTTGTTTTCTGCTGCTCCAGAGAACAGGACCCGGAACAGTGGATGCAAGCTACAGGAAAAGAGATTCCACCTGAACATTAGGAGGAACTTCCTGACAGTAAGGGCTGTTTGACAGTGGAATGCACTCCCTCGGAGGGTGATAGAGTCTCCTTCCTTGGAGGTCTTTAAACAGAGGCTGGATGGCCATCTGTCAGGGATGCTTTGATTTGGATTTCCTGCATGGCAGGGGGTTGGACTGGATGGCCCTAGTGGTCTCTTCCAACTCTATGATTCTATGATTCTATGATTCTAGATGTAGAAGTACTGGTTAGAAATGTGAGGACTTCTGGGATGAACAAGAATGTTTCAGGTATTCAGAAAAGGTTTTGCATTATTTATTTATTTTATTTTGGGTAATCCTATGACATTTATGGGGTCACTATACGTCAACAGACGACTTGAAGACACATTTATACCCTGCCTTTCACCAAAAAGGCTCCCAGGAAACCTTGTCATTGTGTGCCTTCAAGTCGTTTCTGACTTATGGCGACCCTATCATAAGGTTTTGTTTGCAAAATTTGTTTAGAGGAGGTTTGGCATTGCCTTCCCCTGAGGCTGAGAGCATATGACTTGACTGGGTTTCATGGCCAAGCTAGGAATCAAACCCTGGTCTCCAGAGCTGTAGTCCAACACTCAAACCGCTATGCTACACTGACTCTCAGGGCACCTTAAAATATTTAATTTGACACTTTGCTATCTTCAGGCTTAGAATCTAAGTAATACGGGGTGCAGAAAGAAAAGAGGATGGCAGATGTTGGCTCCTCTTTTCTCTTTGACTTTTCTCTCAAAGAGGCCAGAGCAATGGCAGTTGGAATAGATGGAGGGTCTCTCACCAGCTGCTGGGCCAAGGCATGATGGATCTGTTCCTGGTGGCTCCTCTCTTCTCCAGAGGCCAGAAGAGTGGCAGTAAGAATGAGGGAAAGCCTTGTTGTACTTGGAAAATCAGAGTTCTACATGGTGAAGGGAACTGACAGAGGAACAGAAGACTGACCTCTGTAGACTGTCACCGTCAGCCCTCCAAGGGTAAGGAGGAGACCCTTCCCTCACCTGGATTGGGCCAAAAGTGAGAGTTCTACTCTCACTTTTGCACAGGGTTGCCATATTCTAGTCCCTCATATCTGGACATCTAGTTTGCATATTATGCAAATTATTATTATTTGATGATGCAAATTCAACACATTAATCGTAGCATTTTTTCTACCATTATGCTTCACCCTCAGGAACAGTACCAAGCTAAGAGCTCTTGTTTTTCTTGTTTTTCCTCCCAGTTGGTGTGAAGAGAGGGAGGCTTCCAAGTAGCCCCAGAGAGTAAAGAGACTCCTTTTATTCTCTCCAGGTTGTTTGGAAGTGAAGTTCCACTGTGCTGCCTAGCCCTAGGCTCAAGCTGCTAATTCAGGGCCTGAACAGACAGGCCAAAATAAAGCTGCTTTGGGTCACTTTGGAGGTATACTGTTTAAATGACACACACATCTTAAGAGGCTGGAAGCTGCACCAAAGCTTCACTCAGGTCCTTAGGACTGGAGCATGGCTTTGGCACAGCTTCCAGACTCTTAGGATGCATGCATCGTTGAAATAGCATACCTCCAAAGTTACTCGAAGCAATTTTATTTTGGCCTGTCTGTTCGGGCCCACAATGACCAAACAACACAAGGCCATCTCTGCTTGCTTCCTTTCCTTTCCTTTCCTTTCCTTTCCTTTCCTTTCCTTTCCTTTCCTTTCCTTTCCTGCCTTCTGGGCCTGTCTTGGAAAGTGGGGGAGGGAATGGAAGAATAAGGTGACAATGCAGTAGCAACTGGAGTCTGCAGGGCAGGATGAGGCTCTTCTTGCAGTTTTCTCCTTCATTGCCACTGTCACATTTCAAGTGACCCATCAGTGTGCTATAAAGAAGAAATCCAAGATTTACTACTTCAACTGGCCCAGCCAGATGGGACATTTTTGATTCCCTTAATCCAGGTTTTCCGGGACTAATGGCAACCCTTAGTTTCACCACAAACCTACTTTAGCGAACTTCTGCCCTTATGGTAGACTTTCAGACGAAACTTTCAGTGTGAAATCTCCCCACGTCAGTCGTGGAGTATTAAGTCAGTTAAGATTATGTCATCTTCTTTCAGTAACCTAAGCTGGGAATTTCCCACTCCTCCTCTTTCCATGTTTTTCATCTTAAAACAAAAACCCATCAAGACAGAAAAGTTGCACAGTGGCTTTTGGTGGCTGGCTGGGAGCTATCCATCTGGAAGCATAATTTTAGCTACCTTACGTTCCACATGGGGAGAAAGGCGGCTATACATTTTTATATAAAAACCAGCAGCTCTAATTAGATTTATACCTTTTTATTTGACAGGACTTTCAGAAATGCTGAAAATTGTCCATTAAAAACTGCAAGTGGCCCTACTGAATTACAATCCCAGGATATCTGAAAAGGTAGTCAGTCAATCCCAAGATATCAGAAAAAGTAGTCATATTGTGGTTGTGCTCAAACTCAGAAGCTCCACTAGCCAAATAAAGCACCAGTGAAAAACCAAAAGGTTATACCAAAATGTTACCTTTATTATTTATTAGTGTTTAATGTTGCAAATTAGACATAATTTTAACCAATAAAGCCACATTCTGGCAGACAACACAATATAGTGGTAGAAGTTAGTTAAAAAGCCATTGAAACCAGAGTCATGTTGTCACTCATCCTGCTTAGTGATCAGCTCCTACACCAGAACTCTATCCAAGGTACACCTTGGCCACCTTGGGTTATGAACCAAAAGCCAGCAACCTCATGAGTTGAGATGGTTTGCATCTGGGTGACTTATGACAAGTCAGCTATTTTTATTTGAAAGAGAGCCAGCATGATGTAGTGGTTTATGCGTTGGACTACAGTTCTGGAGACCAGGATTTGAATGTGGCCTTATTGGTTAAAAGCCCTGGAAGCCCACTGGGTGACCTAGGGAAAGTCACACTCTTTCAGGATCAGAGGAAAGCAAAGACACCTTTCCCACAACAAATCTTGCCAAGAAAACTCCATGAAAGAGTTGAAGACCTTCCTCTTCAATTTGCCAGATTAAATTGCTGAGTGTGCCTAAGGTGGTTGAGAAGGGTTTTGATAAGGATTTTGTTTTTAATATATTAGTATAGTATTTTAGCATTTCATAGTGTTGTGTTTTATTGTCCATTTTTGATTATATATGTCTGACATTATAAACATTATTATAGGTTCACCATAAATCAGAAATGTCTTGAAGGCGCACAACAACAATAATTTTTATCTTCCCAAAGTATTTTATTTTATTGTATTTATGTGATACCTTTCTTTCAACATGTGATACAAAGCAGTTTACAACAAGGCTAAAGCAAGATAGAGCTAAAAACCTGGTTGTAAAAAAGTTAAAAATCAAACAAACAATCATATTAAAACACAAGATGTTTTTAAGCCCACATTGCTCTGCAAGCTATAAACCATATAATTTGCATAAACCAAAAATGAGTAATCTATGTGAATGATTTATGATGGCGGAGTTTTTTTTATTTCTGTGGTCATTTGTTCTAGATCAGTCATTTACAGGTTTTCCTTGTAAGGAGGTTTCTTGGAAGACATGATTGCTCCTTGTGCTGCCTCTGCTTTGCCCTCTTTCCTTAGCGTTAGGGAGATACAGGGATGGGAAAGGCCAAGCTGTCTTAGGGTGCATCTGCACTATAGAAACAATGGAGTTTGACATCAATTTAAGTGCTGTAGCTTTACCCTATGGAAACCTGAGGTTGGTAGTTTTACATGGTTTTTAGCCTTTTCTGTTAGAATGTTGGTACCTCTCAGAACTACAAATCCCAGGGTTCTGTAGGATGGCAGCACCATAGCAGTTAAAGTGGTGTCAGACTGCATTATTTCTACAATGTAGATGCAGTCTGAGTCGTCACACAGTGTTGCTGTGAATGGAGGGGAAATTCTCAACATATGTTTCAGGCTAGTCCACCTGAAAATGGCAAGTCATGCTTCCTGGTTTTCTCTATGTAAATAGGTCCCAGCTTTCATATAAAAATGGATGAGTCTTTTTATTGTTTTGGTCCTCAACTCCTAAGAGTAGCTGCCGGTAATTCCCATCACATCAAGGCATTCTGGAAGCTGTCCTCGTGACTTTAGAGGCAGGGATGTCATTTACAGTCCGTAGCATTACTTCTCTTGTTCCTTGTTACCATTACTAGGGAGATGTCTCCTGTTATAATGGGCAAGATGCATGTATATTAAAAGTGACTGTATGTCTGGTGTAGGTAAAGTATGGATCTGGGGCCGCAAGTGGTCCCCAAGCCTGGTTTTGCAGCTGAGTGCCCTCAGATCACCCTTTTCTGGTGGAAAGGGATGGAGGATGGATCGTCTTTTCAGGAAACTCCAAGAGTGGCCATTTGTCTTTTTATAGGGTTGCCATGTCCCGGGGGCGGGGGCGGGATATTCCCACTTTTGGACCGTTCTGCACGGTCCCGGTCCAGTTTTGATTCTGTCCTGGGTGCCCTCCGGGTTTTTGTTAGGGCGCCACCGCCACAGCACCTTTAGCTGCTCTTACTTGCGGCCACTCTTCCTTGCCACTGCCGCTGCCACCGCCGCCACCAATGTGGCTGTACCTGCGGCCCCTCTTGCTGCCGCCACCGCCGCGGCTTTCGTCGCAAGCCCGCAAGCCCCCAGAGTTCTGCACGGGCGCGTGCAGGGCTTAGTAGGAGCCTGGAGCTCCTCTGGTTGGCTGGCAGGCTGGGCTGACCAATAGCGGAACAGCCCGCCCCCTGCTTCAGGAGTCTGTGACTCCTGGCAGGGGGTGGGGCTGTTCCAGCTCTCTGCCCCCATTGGCCGCCCATCTTAAAGAGGAGGAGCTCTTCTCTGTTTACTCCCCGCGGGCCGGCGAGGAACTTCTGAGGAGGTTGGAGGGCAGCGGCGGGCAAGCGAGGGCAAAGGAGGGCAAGGGGGAGCAAGGAAGAGCAAGCGAGGGAAATATTATTGTTATTAAGAGGCGGCTCCACAATCGCGGGGTCCTCCAAGGCCTCCGCGAGGCCGGGGAGGAGGAGGAGGCCGCTTGCCACTGTGGCGATGGCCGCGATGACGGGCGGCCCCCGCGCCCCTTCCCGGCCTGAGAGGAGGCTGAGGCTTCCTCCCAAGCTGGGGAGGAGGAGGAGGACAAGGTTTTAAAATGTAGGACCTTTTTTTGTAATTTCCTGGCCATGAAATTAAAGAAAAGGGCCTACATTTTTAAACCTTGTCCTACATTTGTCCCGGTTCGGAGGTCCTCAGGTATGGCAACCCTACTTTTAAATAGATTGCACAATCCTGCTGCACTGGTTTGACATTTTAAAAATTTGCTCATTTCTCAAAAGCACAAGTGGATTTTTTGGGGGGATTTTTTTTGGGTTCCTGATAGTAAGAACTGTTTGACAGTGGAACACACTCCCTCAGAGTGTGGTGGAATCTCTTTCTATGATGGTCTTTAAGCAGAGGCTGGATGGCCATCTGTTGGGTGTTCTTTGATTGAGATTTCCTGCATTGCAGGGGGTTGGACTGGACTTTCTTCCAATTCTATGATTTGTTCAAAAAAGCCAAATCAAACCATTTTATTATTCTTTAATGCCTATTAGGTCTGGCTTCCTTTTCTTGCAGGTTATCTGATGAGGCAGAGCACTGCATTAGTGACTTAATAGAGTCGCCCATCCAGGACCCTCAGACTGCCCTTAACCCAGCAGTTCAAAATAAGGTAAGAAGCTGTGTTTGCCTGGTGTCTCTCTGGGAATTTATTCATTTTAGCTGCACTGAGTTGTCATCTGCATTCCCTCTCAGAATCTCAATACAGCCAATGTGTGGTTCCTATGGTTCAAAATAAACTCAGGATAATATAAATACACTTATTTAGTTTGTATAATTGATCCATCTTGCAGAATCCTTTTTTTTTGGGGGGGGGGGCCTGGAAAGCTTCAGTTGTTTTGGTTATTGTTGTTGTCAACTGCCATCAAGTTGACTTTGACTCATGGCAGCCCTATCTATGAGAGAACTCTAAGTCCCCCTATCATCAACTGCCATGCTCAGGTCTAGCACATTTAGGTTGCATCTGTACTGCAGAGCTCCAATCTGGGGCCCATAACAAACTACAGTCTCCAGAATTCCATAGTCTTGAGCCATGGCAGTTAAAGTGATGTCAAATCGGATTATTTCCTCCCTTATACCAAATAAAAAAAGACTTACCTTTTGCTCTGGATTTTCCAGGAAAATCTGGAGTGTTCTGAAGCGATGCCAGGTGGCTGTTTACATAGTGTCCCAGTCTTCCACCTGGCACCACTGTAACCAGTGGTGCAAGTCTTTCCCTTTGAGATCACAGTGAAACACTCAGCCATATAAATGACGCTGGGCATCTTGTTATCAATCTTAGAGGGAATTATTTTCATCAGTGATAGAGTAGGGGTGAGCAGCACAGTGGAATGCATATAGACAGTGTCGCTCCAGAATGTGAAGGTAATGGAGGGAATTTGGGGTAGCACTGAGGCCAGAATAGCCAGGGAGCTGCCTGGAGTATTCTACAGTGTGATGCGGCAGCTAAAAAGGCCAATGCTATTTTAGGCTGCATCAATAGAAGTATAGTGTCTAGATCAAGAGAAGTAATAGTGCCACTGTATTCTGCTCTGGTCAGCCCCCACCTAGAATATTGTGTCCAGTTCTGGGCGCCACAATTCAGAAAGGACATTGAGAAACTGGAGCGTGTCCAAAGGAGGGCAACAAAAATGGTGAAAGGTCTGGAAACCATGCCCTATGAGGAACGACTTAGGGAGCTGGGGATGTTTAGCCTGGAGAAAAGAAGGTTAAGAGGTGATATGATAGCCCTGTTTAAATATTTGAAAGGATGTCATATTGAGGAGGGAGCAAGCTTGTTTTCTGCTGCTCCAGAGAACAGGACCCGGAACAATGGATGCAAGCTACAGGAAAAGAGATTCCACCTCAACATTAGGAGGAACTTCCTGACAGTTAGGGCTGTTCGACAATGGAATGCACTCCCTCGGAGGGTGATAGAATCTCCTTCCTTGGAGGTCTTTAAACAGAGGCTGGATGGCCATCTGTCAGGGATGCTTTGATTTGGATTTCCTGCATGGCAGGGGGTTGGACTGGATGGCCCTAGTGGTCTCTTCCAACTCTATGATTCTATGATTCTATGATTCTACCGTGTAGGTGTAGACCTCCCCTTATACACTGATCAATGATCAGAAAACTGAGTTATCACATTTCCTGAATACAGAAAATTTTGTCTTTTGCATTAAGGAGAACTCAGAATTCCATTTAATGCCTTGGCGCTAAACTCATGACAGAAGTAGAGTTAGCAAGTGCAAGGATGTATGTGTATAACACCAACCACATGCCTTCACTTCAGTGTATGCAGAGGACTTTGCCCCTGTAGTATTACAACTAATTGTATATCTGGTGGACAGTGGTACTTATTCCTAAAGATGATGGATTTTCACTGTTTTGTGGGCTTCCTATGGATGCTGCTTCAGTCAACAGAATGCAGAATAGCTGGGGCTGAGTATAAGGAGTATCTGCCCAGTGCCAGCCACTTTTAAAAGCTGAGTAGCTGCCAGTCAGGTGTCTGGTGAGCAAAGTGATGGGGAAGGAAGGTGAACAATCTGGAAATGGTGGAAGGTCTGGAAACCATAAAGCCCTATGAGGAGAGACTTAGGGAGCTGGGTATGTTTAGCCTAGAGAAGAGAAGGTTAAGAGGTGATATGATAGCCCTGTTTAAACATTTGAAGGGGTGTCATTTAGGAGTTTATCATACCTGAGGGCTCCCGCCATGCTCCTGTTGCCCCAGCATCATCCATCCACAACAGGAGCCTCCTGGTGGGATTGCTCCTGGTGATATTAATGGGGAACACTTCCGTTTTCATCATGGAAGTGTTATCGTAATTGTTTTAAAAAGAGAGCTTTTAAAATCATGGATCAAATCATTATTTAAAAAGCCCCCCTTTTAAAACAATTATGAAAATGCTTCCATGACGAAAACGGAAGCACTCCCCTTTAATAGCGCCAGAAGCGAGGAGACTCCTGTCACGGATGGATGACGCTGGGGCAACGGGAGCATGGCAGGAGCCCTCAGGTATGATAAACTCCACTGAGAATGGAGCAAGCTTGTTTTCTGCAGCTGAAGAGAATAGGACCCTTAGCAATAGATGTAAAATACTGAGATTTCACCTCAACATTAGGAGGAACTTCCTGACAGTAAGAGCTGTACAACCGTGGAAGATGCTCCCTTGGAATGTGATTGAGTCACCTTCTTTGGAGCATTTTAAGCAGAGGCTGGATTGCCATCTGTGTGGGTTGATTTTGTATTTCTGCATGGCAGAAGTGGGTTGGAGTGGATGGCCTTTGATTCTCTTATGATTCTATTATCCTTCTCCTAATTGGTATAATATCAGTTGATGTAATCATCCGGACTGTGGATTTATATACCAGACACATGGCACTTTTTAAAGTGTGTCATTCTCTTGTCAGCTAGAAATATCCACTGAAGCCTGTTTCTATAGATATACCATTTCAGAGGAAGAATCTAGTGTTCTGGTTAAGTGGAAAATTTCCAAGCTTTTGTAGAAACTCTTTTTCAGTCCAGCAGTGGAGCAGAACCTGAATAATAAATGAACAACTGAGTAGTTTAGTTGTTTGTTTATTTTAAGAAGTTTGAAGCTTTTAAATCATGAGATGTTGAAATGTGCATATTCAATATTTCCAATCTGGTATCTGAGTAATGAATGCTTATGCAGTAGTGAACCTATTCAGGATTAGCTGTGTTGACCATAGAGTAAAATACAATAACATCTCAAATCCACAAAACAGCAATGCCTTTATTGGGCCAACCAAAATGCACAAAATATGTGATGCAAGTTTTTGAAGTTCCACTGGCTTCTTCATCAGACAAACATGTTAAAATCATACAGAAGAAGAAGAAGAAGAAATGATGTTAGAGTCACAGGCCTAAATTTTGTAAAGATGTTGTTTTTGTTGTTGTCAGTGAAGATGGTCTGGAAGGGATATCAATGCAGGCAGAAACCACTCCTCTCTTTGGCCATGTGGGCTCTGACTCTGAGAGACACAGTCATAAAAACCAGGCAATAAAATTTAAATTCCATTAGCAACAGAAAAAGTAACTCCCCTTGTAATCCATGTGGTTTCTGTCCTGGGTGAAGTTAATCATCCCTTTCTTGGGCAGAGAACATTGAATTTCTCAGGAAGCTTCAGTACTTTTGCATCTGGAAAAAACATGTAGATGCTGTATAGGTAAAACCTATCAAATGCAGTCCCAATAAAAGTTTTCCCTTTGTTGGAGGTAGAAACCTCAAAGAGTTAGGTCCTAGTCCCTTGGCTCCCTCTTCTTTAGGATTCCCCTGTTGCAACTAAAATATGATATCCTCAAACCCAGAAAACATATCCCGAGTTAGCTGTGTTGGCCATACAGCAGAATACAATAACAATCCAAAATCTAGTACTATCTTGATAAAATGTAGGTCTGTGACTCTTAACATCATCATTTCCCCCCTCCTCCTGTATGATTTTTAACTCCTTTGCTTGATGAGGAAGCTAGTGGAGCTTGGAAAGCTTGCAAGATGTATTTTGTGCATTTTGGGTTGGCCCAATAAAGGTTTCACTATTGTGCAGATTTTGGATGCTATGGTATTATGTAATAGTTTCATCCTCATCTGTATTTCTGCAGCAGTGAAGGTCAAGAAGTGACCTTCTTAACAACAATGCCAAGAGGCAAAATTTTATGGCAGACCTTGCAAGTCTGGAGGATACAAAAGAAAGAATCATACTTGTAAAATAATAAATTTTGTATTCTTCATACTTGCACAAAACCTGCACAATACAGATGCAGAATACTGAGCACAATATTAAAATTATAACAGGATTAAAGGCACATTTTACTAATATGTCTTAATCTAAAATTGTAACTTCAAATGTGTTTCTTATTTCATATTATTCTTTACAGGCAGTGGACTTATTTGAAATGATTGAAAAAATGCAGGTATGGTTTGCTTTCTTCGTCAAGCCTTAATTTTTGTGGAGACAAATCCCCTTCTATGCATTAAATGCTTTATTTTATTGTCTTGCCATTCTACCTTTGCAATCTAATAACTATACCCAAGCCCCTCACTCCTGCACCACCAAACTCTTTGTTCTGCATGTTCTCCTCTGCATAGGTATCATGTGGCCATGCAGTTCTGCTCTAATGCTTTTCTATTCCACCTTGTGGTAGTCTACGTTTGGGCTTTTCACTGGCTCCTCTGGCTCTCCTGTGCAATAATTATAATGTTATTTTTGTTAGTTGTTTGTATCACAACAGTGTTATATTCAGTGATATACAGGAATTATGATTTACCATTATTATTACTATTATTATTAACCTTTATTTATAAAGTGCTGTAAATTTATACCGCGCTGTACATGCAATCTTTTTAATTGGACGGTTTCCTGCCCTCAGGCTTACAATCTAGAAAGACACGACACAAAAGGAGAAGGGAGTGGTGGTGGGGAAGGGGCCTCTCTAGTAGGATAATACATATAAATACATAGCATCAAATAGCAAGTGATAATTATGCAATGCCTGGGAACACTTCTCTGAACATTAGTAACAAGTAACATCAGTACAAAAAACATTGCTAAGGTTTCTGTATGGGATGGGATGGGAGGAGGTCAATAGGTGTGTGTGACACCTTGAGTTTCCGCACCAGGTGGCAGCAACCCTAGTGACCCCACTGCCGCCGCCGCCACCATCAGTGTATGTTTAGCCACACAGTTCCAGGATAGCAATAGCAAGTACACTTCTATACCGCTTATCAGTGCACTTAAGCACTCCCTAAGTGGTTTACAATGTGTAAGCTAATTGCCCCCCAACAATCTGGGTACTCATTTTAGTGGCCTTGGAAGGATGTCAGGCTGAGTCTACCCTGAACCCCTGGCTGGGATTGAACTCACAACCTTGTGGTTTGTGAGTGAGTAGCTGCAGTACAGGCATTTAACCACAGTACTACCAGGTTCCTGCAGTTGGTCTTTTCCTCTGCTGTCCAAAGGTGGACGCTAAAAGGTTATTGCTAGTTGGCCCAGGAAGCAATTGAGGCCCAGACTAGAAATGATGCCCAAGAGTCTCTGGTATGTTGGTTAAGTGAGAGAACCAACATTTTTCTATGCCAAACTCTTGGTTTAACATGAGAACTGATGATTATTTGGTTGTTAAAAGCATGAAGCAAGATGTCCAGCACTTTTCTGCTGTGGAGTTGGTGTACTGAGCAAAAAGGTGCTTCTTTACCACCTGCAATGCCTATTTGAGTTTTTCACTGTTGTTCAATCCTGACTGGTTTTGCTGGCAAACTTTCCTCGTCATTTATCTCAGCCTCGGAGGGTTACACTACTCATGATAACATATCCATGGGTAGCCATGTTGGCCATATAGAAAAGTCCCATATCATCCAAAATCCACAAGACAGTGATACCTTTATTGGAACAACCAAAATGCACATTATATACATTGCAAGCTTTCAAAGCTCCACTGGCTTCTTCATTGGGAAGAGGTGTTAAGCATGGAGGCTTCCCAAGATATTCACTGTTCTCTGCCTAACAAACAAGTCTGTGGCCTCGCAAAGAATTTGACACAAACTGGATCTCAAAGGCAGCAGCTTTCTGTCTTGAAAATGGAATTTATAGTTGGTTTCCTAGACTGAATCTCCATCCCAGCACACACATGGGCAGAAGATGGAGGGGCCCGCTTGTATGAATACCCTTCCCTACCAACTACATCTTGACCACATGCAGGACTATGACTAAGGATCTTATTGCATGGCTTAATATCCATCTTAAGCCTTAATTGAGGCTGCATCCTGATCTTATCAGAAGGTTTTTGCCACCGAATCTGCTGCCTGAATACATACTGGGTGCATCCCAGTTTTCAGGAGCATTCCTCGTGGCTCTTTTTAGAGCTGAGAGTTTTCCAGCTTAAGAAAAGGCTGCTGGAGCATTCCTGGAAGCGGGGATGCACCCAGGATGTATTTGGGTGACAGATTTGGTGGCAAAAACCTTCCCATAAGATCAGGATATAGACTGAATTACACCAGATAGAGGTAAAACGGATTATTAAGCCATGCAATAAGCTTGTAACTTTGTCACTCCCCCCCCCCCCCCCAGATGGTTATTAACATCTTTTCATGATGAAGCTTGTGGAGCTTGCAACATCTTTATTGTGCATTTTGGTTGATCCAATAAAGCTATCACTGTCCTGTGGATTTTGGATGATACTGACTCTCACAATGTTCATCATGTACTTTCCCCTCAAAGCCAAGCTTTTCTTCCACAAATCAACAATTCAGCCTCCCTACCCCCCACAATGTAGATTAGGATAACAGTTTGTGGGAGATAAATAGTTACAGTCCCCTATTACAAAGTCCATGGTCCCAATACAGTTGTGATTCAGTTTTCCAGTACTGGCAGTTTAGATGAAAAAATTGTACACTCATAGTGACTGAAGCAGCCCTGATCTGCTGCATTAATTTCTGCTCCCTCAATAATCTTTAACTCTCAAGGAAGCAAGAGGATGAGAAAGCAAATAAGGTAGATGGGGAAACTCTTCAGATGCCTTCCTGGATGCTTTGAATGGAAGCACTTAGAAGAAGAAAGATAACATCTTAGCATCTGCATAACTCTCTGCATGCCTGGAATTTAGCTGGTGGTTATGCTTGGCAGAGCATGCAAAGTGATTTCATCTTTCGGGTGAATGGGGAGCCACATAAAAGTGTATTTGTTAACACGGCAACTCACTTGCTCTTTCCTTTGCCCTTTCCTAAAGCAACATAGCTGAGCCAGAATCGCAGTGGATGGGAAATTCTGTCCTCCTCCCCCATGCAATTACTGTATTTTGTAGGTCCACCTGTGTTTCTGGCCAGCTTGCTTGTTCTGCACACTGAGTGACTGTTGTTATCTCTGATGGCACAGCCCTGTGTGTGATGAATGTGTATTGTAGGCACAAGTCCCTTTGCTATGAAAACAACAGAGGTGGCCGTTTGTTTTGTTTTGGCAATACCTTTTAGTTAATTATTAGGCATAAAAGTATGACCATAACAAATTCTGCATACTTTGGTTTTTCTTGTTTAATTTTGGCTATATACAAGCATGGCCCTTTTAGCTTTAGGAATATTGACCCCCTCCTACTGAAATCTGTAATGGTGGCCCAGGGGAATTGGAAAGGAGAATCATGACATAAAATGAAGGGAAAAGTAGAGAGAATGAAATTGGGCTCTGGGTTTTTAATCTTTTCCCCCTCTTTGTTCTAGAAAAGTCGTTTGGATGAGCAAAGGTGTTCACTTCCAGCTCCACTCAAGGTCAGTTCAGCTTTCTGGTTACCTAAGCTGAGATTGGTGTGCAAAGGCTGAACTGAGGCATGCAATTATTCTGGCTGTGTAGCTTAATCCTGACTGTGTTACTTGTTCAGTTGCATACACTGGAACAACACAGAAAGATCTCTTACCAAAAATTACTGTCTTTATATTGGTATGCAAAAGGATCTTGCAGTGCCTTTTAGACTAACTGAAAGAAAGAAATTGGCATGAATTTTCCTAATAGTCAGTCTACTTCCTCAGGGGTTATTCAAATGGTGAAAATAATCCAGGTAGAATCTGGGTTTCGAATGCACCCAAGTAAGTTGGGGGAGAGGCTGCCCAAAAACCCACTTAACCTGGTATAATCGATATCAGGCTTTCTCCTGGGGTTTTCTAAAAGGTTTGCATTCTCAGTTGTGTGACTAACTGATGTGCATAGACCTGGGATAAACAGGGATAAAATTCTGCATGCCTTGAACATGTTTCAAATACATGTGCGCCATCAACCCCATCTTTATTTGGGTGCTGACATGTGCAAGCAACACAACTCACAAAGATGCGGATAGATGTGGTTCCATTGTTTGAATAATAAACCTGGAGTGCGTGAATGAAATTTTTCCCATACGTGCTAAAAACAACAACTTGTGAATGACCCCTGAAATACATGTTTTGGTAGGAACAATCAAGAGACAGACCTATATAAGCCACTTGGGTATGAGAATGCCAATTCAAATTTAAAACCTTGTATGTATGGAGATGAGGTGGCAAGTACAGTTTTAACTATGGTCGTTGGGGGACAAAGGTAGGAAAAAATGCTGTCACAGTATTTACAGCCAAGGAGCATAGCTAACCATATGAATGAGTGGGATATGATGAGTGGGTCAAGGACTCCCTCAAGAGGATGGGAATTAGATAGTGTTGAAATGTGTGTAGTGTTGGTCATGACTCATGTGGACTTTTTAGAACACGATGTTGTAAAAATTACACATCTTACTAATCCATATTTGTTATAGTAAGTTATACTTATCAATATATTTCTTCTATTCTTTCTCATCTATTATTTCTTATTTAATTGCTTTCTGTCTCCTTTTCTTGTTTTCAAACATTCTGTACCAAATTAATTTTAAAAAAACACAACGAAGAACGATAGTGCCAATTAAAAAGGTTTTTAATAACCACAGGGCTCTAAAAATGGTTCTTCGTGGGAGAGCTGACTAGGAGCCACAGCTCTGGCATGAAACAAAAAGACTGTTAACTCTGTGACTGCTTTTTCCACCTTGATTTTTCTCCCTTAATATTACTGGAAAGAAGCAGGGAGGGATCTCTTTTGGCCCAGAGCTGAATTGGCTCCAGGTAACCATGTCTTGTTAGGCAGAGGGCATTGTTCAGCTCTCCCTTTTCCAGGCATTGTAGTAGCAAAGATAATGGATGGGATGGGAGAACTGAGGACCAGAAGATGTTGCTTTCATTTTAGTTCAGAAAGTCTCCCAGGGTCGCAGGCAAGTGCACAGATACAACTCGGGAAGCCCACACAGGACAGTGTGCATCTCTAGCTCTTATCAGCTAATGGTCTTTTTGTGATTTCAGAGAGAAGAGGAGTACATCCCATACCCCAGTATCCATGAGGTGAGCCACAGCAAAACAAACTATGGGTTTTGAGTTTGTGTAAGTGAGGAAAACCTAAGTACACATATTTGCAAATGCACACACGCACACCAGATGTCAGTTTGAATGCATGGGAGGTGTGAATATGTTGTGTGCCTCCCAAGTTGTTTCCTATGTGGTCCTATCATGAGCTTTTCTTGGCAGGATTTGTTCAGAGGAGGTTTGCAATTGATTCCCTGATGGCTAAGAGCATGTTGGGTTTCATGACAGAGAGGGAATCAAACCTGGTCTCCAGAGTCCTATTCCAACACACAAAGCATTAAGCCACACTGATTCTCCATTGTTTTTTTTTTTTTTTGTAATTATATACTTATAATTTCACAAATATTAAATTGATTCTACTAATATTATGTATTTTTAGTTGTAGTACAACACTCAAAGCACTACACAATACTTGCTCTCTGTATATGGGTAGTGCTCTAAGCCCAGCCTTTTGTTTTAATCAGATCTAGCCCCAGTTATTTGGGCTGGCTGAATGAACAGGCTCTGCTGGGCCTGTTCAGTGTGCTTTAGGAAGAGGAGATGAAAAGGAAAATAATAATAATAATAATAATAAATTTTATTTATATTTCCCGCCTCTCCCAATGATTGAAGCGGGATTACAACCATAAACACAAACAATAGCATATCAATAAAAATACAATAAAACAATAACGTCAATTGGAAATTAGAATGTAAAACAATAACCATCCTTTAAAATACACAATTAGACAGTTACAACCAGAAGTGGGATTTTTATTAGATTCTTATAAAAGGTCAGATGGGTAGGCCTGCCAAAAAGGCCATAAGACAGATGCCCATGGTGATGAGAAAGGAATAGGTGCCTGATAAGAAAACTACCACTGTGGGAGCTATTGTTTAAGTGTTGGATTAGAAGTCTAGAAGACTAGGGTTCAAATACTCACTCAGTCATGGAAACCCACTGGGTAACCTTGGGCAAGTCACAAACTCTCAACTTCTCAGGAAGGCAATGGCAAACTCCCTGAGAATAAATCTTGTGGGTTCTTCCTGTGAATGAAAAGAAACTTTCAATGACCAGATTAATGCTATGTGGCAATACAAGAGTCATGACATTGTGGAATAGGGAAAGACAAAAAAATGGAATTAAGTCAGTTTGTTAATGCAATTAACCATGGTGTGATAAGATCCCAAGGAAACCTTTGGGTAGGGTTGCCATAAATCAGTCAACTTGAGGGTGATAACATCAACAACAACAGCAACAAGTACTACACTGTTAGGGGTCAGCATTTTGAGGTGATTCATTAGAGCACATTGCTCCGGTTCAAAAAGAACTTTAAAAAACCGCTTCCCCAGCTTTCTGTGCATTGCAAATTATATTTATTTGGTAGTTATAATGATAAACTTATAATAATAAAAGGGATGTCTGCCTGAGCCATACTTCCAAGACCATGGAACCTAGACACTCTGAAACACAGCATTTATTCCAGAGGAACCTCTGTGTGTGTGTGTGTGTGCGCGCGCGCGTGCACATGTGCGTGCGCGCACACCTATATGCAACTTTTGTTCTCAGTGTTCTTTCCACAATTGATAATTTCTATAAAAGTTAATAGTTTATCCAGCAGAACTTTCCATAAAGTTACATGAGGAGCTTGCCAATGAATTTATGTGAATTCCAATCAACATAAGAGATAGATGGATGCCAAATTGTACAACCAGCTTTGACAGCTGTGTACTTTGGCTTGAAGGTATTGAGGTATCAAACTGATGCTACACAAAGTGGTATTTACTCTTTTATGAATATTTACCTATTGTTTTCTAGTAACAATGTTTTTTGGATGGTTTCTAACATTAGTCGAGAAAACATGATTTAAAACATGTATAAATTGCCAAGAAAACCCTATGATAGGGTCTCCCTAGAGTCGTCGTAAGTTGGAAATGATTTGAAGGCACACAACCCACACGCACACATCATACAGTAACAATTTTGAGCACAAAAATGTTAAGTATAATGAATGCTGGACTATGACTCTGGAGACCAGGGTTTGATTCCTGGATCAACTTTCAGAGACGTGTGTGGGCCGCTGTGGGGCTGTGCACGCACTTCCTTGGCGCACACGTATGCATGCTCCTATGTGGCGTGTGCATGCCGGAAGTCCCACCCCGAAAAGCCCCACTCCCCACACCAGCTGTCACAAAGTTTGGGTACACCACTGTCTGGGTGCTATTATTGTCAGATGCTATATTGTTGGCAACATGGGGGAAATGGCCCCTTCTGCGCCACTTTCCTGCAGGGCAGAGCAGCCTCACAGTCACTTTAGGGACATTTAATTGTCAGGCCAATAATTCTATTTGCCAAGTCTTAGCAATGCTTTAGTTTATTCTGTTTTTTCTGCTGGTTTTGAATTTTAAGAAAATTGTGTTTTGGTGATTGTATTATTATTTTTTTAAAAAAGTATTAGACAAATTTATTAGACAAATAAAATCATAACAGCACACAAAACATCCTTTAACACACCTCCATACACGACACAACAGCAAATTTACAATCATAAGACCTCAAATATAGGAGTCTATCGCATTGACTTTGCTCCTGCAATAGACGTGGGATATAACTTTAAGGAGACTGATCTTACTGCATTTCCTCTTTGCTGGGCAGTACGTAGCCTGTATTCAACCTGAGCTTCTGTTGCAGCTTTTCAAGAATGGGAAAATCCTGTTCTTGAAAATATGCGAGAGAAGCCTGGGTTGCATATGGGCTGCATACTGCCTTGCGACAGGAAAATGCTTACTTGCTAATTAGCTTACTTGCTGTTCACCGCTATGATCTTTGGAATAGCGGTATATAAATAAAACAAATTATTAATTAATTATTATTATTAAATGTGATAAGATCCACTTTCATAAAGTTACATCCAGCATCTATCGCGGGAGCAAAGGCAATGCAATAAACCCCATAGAGTAGTATAAGGTAATAATAACATCTCTCTCTTCTCATTCTAGAAAACTCTACTTCCTTTATCCTTCCATTCTTTTTCTTTTCTCCTTTATTTTCATACCATATCTCATCCACTTACTCCACCCTTCCTTTCATCACTCCCTTCATCACTTTTCCTTTCTTTTCCATACCGTCTTCTCATTTACTCTAACTTACTTGAAGGATGTGTGTTATTGTTTAAACTTTGTAACCTGCCTTGCTGTTTTAAAAGTATGAGTATACATATTTAAAAATACATTTTAAAAATAAATGCAAATATGTAATCAAACTTTTTATTATTATCGTATTTCTATACAATTAACAACCACTTTATAAAAATATTTAGTCATAACATACAACATAAAAAACTAACATAAATCACATATAAAATATTTATATGTAATATATCATAACAGTGTAATGACACCAGTAACACCAGTCACAATTGCATCCACTTTCTGTCCAACAGTACTTGTTCTTCTCTCCTGTCAGATTAATGCGATCTTTTGCAGAGCAAAACTTTCTGGAATTAATTTCAAGCAATTCCTTCTACTAATTCCCTCCCTAGTATATAATATGATTACAGAATTTAAAAATGCTGCACAAAGTAATGGAAATCAAATGAAATAGAAAATAAATTTGTTTGTAAAGATTTTGATTCTACCGTATATACTCAACTGTAAGTCGACCTCATGTATAAGTCGAGGGTAGATTTTGGGGGCAAAATCTGCCCTTGACCCTTGGCTAAATCGATGGTAAAACTTGGGGACATGCAACAAGGGATCTAAATGATAAAGCAAAGGAAAATGCCAAAGAACCTATAATATAATGGCAGGCTCACATTAAAGGCTGAATGGAAGAGAGAGCAGAGGGAAGTCAGTGCTTTCAGGACAGATTCCACTCTTGCCTTTCACCAGAGGATGGTTCACTTTTTAATAAGAGTTAAAGTATAGTATTTACACTGACCCATGGATAAGTTGACCTAGGTTTTGGGAGTCAATTTTTTGACTAAATTTTCTAGACTTATACACAAGTATATACAGTAGTCCAAGTGTGTGTGTGCTTATGAAACTATAGGCTTGATTACTCTTACACTTAAATTTTGCAAGCAGACCAGATCCATCTTGACTCCCCACTTGTACTAGCCTTGTCTGCTCTGCAGATGCAGGACTACTCAAAGTTTTTTCTTAACAGATATTACGGAGGGGATGGCCTTACCCCCTTATTATTTTACCCCAGTTTGGGGGCTACTGGATCGAAGGGACTTCTCACAGCCTGCCCATCTCAGGCCCAGAACTGCAGGACTTGCCCTCCCCTTGCAGTGGCAAAGTGAAGCTGGAGTGCGACCCGACAGCCAAGCTCTACCGGAAGCACTTCTTGGGAAAGGTAAGAGAAGTCCAATAGTTCTTTAACACCTACTGTAAACCTTCCTTTCTATGCTTTGACTTGTACATGGTTTGCAACAAGTTCACTCCAAAAGCAAATAACTATTGAAATGGTCTGGAAACCACCAAGCCCTATGAGGAGTGGCTTAGGGAGCTGAGTATATTTACCCTGGAGAAGAGACAGTTAAGAGGTGATATGATCACCCTGGTTAAATATTTGAAGGGATGTCATATTGAGGTTGGAGGAAGCTTGTTTTCTGCTGCTCCACAGAATAGGAGCTGGAGGAATCAATTCAAACTGCAGGAAAAGGGAGTCCACCTCAACATTAGGAAGAACTTGGTGACAGTAAGAACTGTTAGACAGTGGAAAGCACTCTTGGAGTATGGTGGAGTTTCCTTCTTTGAAAGTTTGAAAACAGAGGCTGGATGGTCATCTTTTTGGGGTGCTTTGATTGTGAGTTCCTGCATGGCAGAATTGGGTTGGACTGGATGGCCTTTAGGTTCTCTTCCAACTGTATGATTCTTTGAAATAGCAATTGGGATGACTGAAACAGCGACTGAAATAATTAATGGGAAAGTTCATTTCCACTGTTTAAAAGATAAGAAGCTTTACGCTTTAGAATACCACAGTTTAAGGATCAATCCAGTGGTCTTACTGTACATGCAAATCAGCTGCCACTAAGCCATTGGAACAATTGTTGTATTTTCTGCATGCTAAATCCTGGGGGTAAGGAGAAAGCATACATTGTAGAAAATACACAAGCAATGTAAATATGGCTGATAACACAATGCTCACACATTGAGGGGGGAAATGGCTTGACAACCAAGGCTTTACCCTGATATACCCTCTTGTCCCACAAGAGATGCAGCGATCCCCCAGTGCTCAAGGAAGGCTCCTTGTGTTAGTTCAAGATAGTGTAGTTAGTAAAGTTAGTTCATGATAGTGTAGAATTTGGGAGGTTGAATATGTGTCCTGACACTGTCAGAGTTGGAGATGTCTGTCTGTCTGTCTGTCTGTCTATCTGGTGGCACAGTGGTTAAATGTCGGTACAGCAGCCACGATGTGAGTTCAATCCCACCAGGCTCCAAGTTGATTCAGCTTTCCATCCTTTCGTAGGTGGGTAAAATGAGTACCCAGCTTGTTGGGGACAACTGGCTTCCATGATGTAAACTACTTACAGAGTGCTGAGTTCACTATGAAGCGGTATAGAAATGTAAATGATAAATACTTTCTATCTATGAGGTGTCTTATCATCTTTCTACCTATTAATGTATATGTATACATTTTCTCCTTGCTGTAAAAAAGTCATTGTGAACTGTGCAGTTTTCAGAGACTATTCACAGTTCAAGAAAACAGCATTTTCTGCACAGAAATGTTTTCCATGCAAAAAATTGTGTTTTACTGAACAGTGAATAGTCTCTCAAAACAGCACAGTTTACAGTGACTTTCTCACAGAAACTTTCCATGCAGAAAACCATTTTCTTCATACATTTTCCACACAGAATAAGTTCAGAACAGCAAAGATTTTCACCCATGTTGGATTCTCCTAATCAAGTTTTCTCAAAGTTCAAGAAACCCATTTTGGACTATTTTGAACATATTTTTGAATATTCTTTCCATCCCAAATATATAGTAATGCTAATATCTTGAGTTTTTCAGGAACATCAGAACTTTTATGCCAACGATGTGGCTCTTGGCTACTTGGTCCTTTCTGTGAAGTATGAACAAGTTGAAAAGCAAGACAACCTCCGCCTGTTGTTGAGGTAAAACTGCTCTTTGGTGAAAACCTTCATTATGCTAAATAATAATAATAATAATAATAATAATAATAATAATAATAATAATAATAATAATAATAATAATATGATTTATTTCTATCTCACCTTTGCCTGAAGGAATCAAGGTGGGTTATAATAAGTTTAAAATGAAATACATAAAAATTCACAAGGCAATGAAATAAATCTGAATTAAATCCCTATCTCTATCCCTTACATAAATTAACATAGCACTATTAAAATTATATTAAAGGTTACATTAACAAACAATTATAAAAATATGAGTGGTGTTTTGAATAATAACACTTTGAGGCATCTCTCTCCCTCTTGCTGAAAAAGGGCCCAGTTGTTTCCATTTGCTAATTTTTAATATATTTATAAAATATATAAATATGCTAATTTATGCTAATTTTTCATACATTTATGAGAAAAAAGATTTCAAAGCTGCCCATAAATTAAAATAAAAATTACAACCTTTGATGGGAGGTTGCCATCAAAATACTTTGGCAAGCGCATGCCTTCAATTTGTCTCTTGGTGACTGCTCAGGGAAAGTCTTCAGTGCTAGCCTTGTATAAGTGTTGTTGTTAATTATTTTGTGTCTTCAAGTTGTTTCTGACTTATGGCAACCCTAAGGCAATAATAGTAATAATAATAACCTGACTCTCTTCATGGATTGAGGCGGGGGACAACGACAAACTATCATTGGGGTTTCTTGGCAAGATTTGTTGAGAGGAGGTTTGCCATTGCCTTCCCCTGAGACTGAGAGAGTGGGACTTGCCAAAGGTCACCCAGTGGGTTTGGCACACTCCTGATAGATGAGGTGACGCTGTGTTGAAGAGCTCATAGTGTGCTCTCCCCTCCAAGGTCAGTTTTGAAAGAGGTTTTATGTGAAGACCATTGCATTGCAAAAACTAGAGACGTTTGTCATTTGTCTTTTATCTTTTTTCTCCTTGTTGTTACTGTTGGTTTATGTCAGGGGTCGAAGCAGTACCAAGCATGACGTGATCCCTATTTCCTGCCTGAATGAGTTCCCCAATGCTGTCCAAATGTCAAAGGTATGTTGCTAGCTCAGTACTTTTCTATTTCTGTCTCTCTCCTTGGCCTGTTCCGCACGGGCGTAAAGTGCGTCCTGGGGACGTACTAGGGTTAGGGAAAGTGCATGCCTTATGCACGCACCTAACCCTAGTACGTCCCCAGGATGTACAAAATGGTGGCACCCTATACACATAGGCACTGCTATTACGATGTCACGAATGCGCCGCCTCCAAATGGGGCGGCACGTACGTGATGTCTTCGCGCCGTGTGAGGACGCATAGAGCGCCCTTTCCACGCCGCTAGAAGGAGCTTCGAAACAGAACTCCTTCCGTGATTTGTGTCGCTGGCGCAGCCTTTAGATGGCTGCGCCAGTGAGGCAAGGGAGAAAGGGGCTGAGCGGCCCCTTTCTCCTCCTCCCCGCCTCCACTGGGTGTCCTTGAGGCTTGAAGCTCCAAGGACACCCCTTTCCAGGCCACGGGGAAGTGGCCTTTTGCTGCTTCCCCGCAGCCTGGTAGGCGGTGGATCAGGGCCTTGGAGACTGCCGCTCTGGCAGCTGAGGCCCCGAACCGGTGGGGAAAGGAGTGCCTACAGGCCGACCCAAACGGGCGGTCTGTAACGCTCCCCAGTTATCCTTATTGTCATTATCCTTAATGCTCCCACTTGCATTATCTGTCTTTTTCTGCAGTCTCTTCTTATGTAAAGATTTATGTAAGTGAACTTAACTTTTTTCAGTTACTATATATACTCATGTATAAGTCTAGAAATTTTAATAAGAAAATCGACCCCCCAAAAACTGAGTTGACTTATTCACAGGTCAATGTAAGTACTATTTCTTAACGTTTATCAAATTAGGAACTATTCCCTTCTTTGAGTAGAATGAAAAAGATGAGAGCATAGTTCAACCAAAAAGAAACACAAACTTTCTCTACTCTCTTCATTGCTTAAAATAGTGGCATACCGTATTTTCCTGCGTACAAGATGACTTTTTAGCCCAGGAAAATCTTCCCCAAAGTCGGGGGCCGTCTTGTATGCCGGATAGGCGCTGGGTCCTAAAGAGAGCCCTCGGCAGGAAAGCCTTCTCCCAAAGGCAAAGAAGCGTCCTCCTCCGTTCCTTTCCTCCTTTGCTTTTTCCCCTTCCTTCCTTCCTTCCTTCCTTCCCTCCCTCCCTCCCTCCCTTTCTTTTCCCCTCCTTCCTTCTCTCCCTCCCTCCCTCCTTCCTTCCTTCTTTCCTTCCTTCCCTTTTTCTTCCTTTTCTTCTCTTCCTTCCTTGCTCCCTCCCTCCGCTCCCTCTCCTGTCCTCCTTTCCTGGGGGCCCTGACTCTGAGAGCGAGGCTGGGTACAGAGCAACCAATCCTGTTTGGATGGAGTCACACTAACAGCCAATCAGACTGAGGACAGTGGTCGCCCCCCCCCCCTCACAAACTACAATTCCCAGGATTCCCTGGTTTTTCAAGGGAATGATGATGATGATGATGATGATAATAATAATAATAATAATAATAATAATAATAATAATAATAGCCTCCACACTTCCAGATCCCAGCCCCAGAGAATGAGTATACAGTATATCAGTGTTGCCACTTCTGCAGGTGCATTTGGATTTAATAATGATAACAATAGTGGTGATGATGAGGATAGAGAGATAGATCTTGTAGCACCTTTGAGACTCACTGAAAGAAAAGTTGGCAGCTTTCCTAGACTTAAGTGTACTTCCTCAGATGCATGGGAATTGTAGTTCATTGTGGCACCAGAGCTCTTTCTCACATAACTACAATTCCCAGGGTTCCCTAGCACGGAGCCAGGGCAGCTAAAGCGGTCTCAAACTGGATTATTTCTGCAGTATGGATTGGACCTTGACCACTTTTAATAATGAAGTTCCAAAACACACTGCAGAAATAATCCAGTTTGTGACCACTTTAACTCTCCTGGCTCATTGCTAGAGAATCCTGGGAATTGTAGTTTGTTGTGGCACTAGAGCTCTTTCTGATAGAGAAGGCTCAATGTCTCACAAAACTACACTTCCCAGGGTTCCCTAGCACTGAGCCAGGGCAGTTAAAGCAGTCTCAAACTGGATTATTTCTGCAGTGTGTCTTGGATCCAACTCAGGCTGCATCTTCACTCCAGAGACAATCCAGTTTCATACCGTTTTAACTGCCATGGCCCAGTGCTATGAAATCCTGGGAATTGTAGTTTGTTGTCACATCAAAGTTTGCTGAGA
>NC_056523.1:223347017-223408506 GCF_019175285.1 Sceloporus undulatus
GAGGCTGGGTACAGAGCAACCAATTCCTGTTTGGATGGAGTCACACTAACAGCCAATCAGACTTGAGGACAGTGGTCGACCCCCCCCCTCACAAAACTTTCACAATTTCCCAGGATTCCCTGGTTTTTCAAGGGAATGATGTATGATGCTGATTGATATATAATAATAATACATAATAATCATAATAATAATAGCCTCCCACATTTTCCAGATCCCAGCCCCAGTAAATGAGTATACAGTATATCAGTGTTGCACCACTTCTAGCAGGTGCATTTTGGAATTTAATAAATGATAACCATAGTATGTGATGATGAGGATAGAGCAGATAGATCTTGTTAGCACCTTTGAGACTCACTGAAAGAAAAGTTGGCAAGCTTTCCTAGGAACTTAAGTGTACTTCCTCAGATGCATGCGGCAATTGTAGTTTCATTTCAACCATTTTTTTTTTTTTTTTTTTTTTTTACCTTTCTCACATAACTACAATCCCATTTCCCTACAATTTTTTTTTTTTTTTTTTTTTTTTTTTTTTTTTTTTTTTTTTTTTTTTTTTTTTTTTTTTTTTTTTTTTTCCCTTCCCCCCCCCTTTTTTTCTTTTTTTTTTTTTTTTTTTTTTTTTTTTTTTTTTTTTTTTTTTTTTTTTTTTTTTTTTTTTTTTTTTTTTTTTTTTTTTTTTTTTTTTTTTTTTTTTTTTTTTTTTTTTTTTTTTTTTTTTTTTTTTTTTTTTTTTTTTTTTTTTCTGGCACCGAGCTCTTTCTCACAAAACTACACTTCCCAGGGTTCCCTCAGCACGGAGCCAGGGCAGCTAACAGCGGTCTCAAAACTGGATTTATTTTTCGCAGTATGGATTGGACCTTGACCACTTTTAATAATGACAGTTCCAAAAACACACTGCAGAAATAATCCAGTTTGTGACCACTTTAACTCTCCTGGCTCATTGCTAGCGAATCCTGGGAATTGTAGTTTGTTGTGGCACTAGAGCTCTTCTGATAGAGAAGGCTCAAGTCTCACAAAAACTACACTTCCCAGGGTTCCCTAGCACTGGCAGGGCAGTTAAAGCAGTCTCAAACTGGATTATTTCTGCAGTGTGTCTTGGATCCAACTCAGGCTGCATCTTCACTCCAGAGACAATCCCGTTTCATACCGTTTTAACTGCCATGGCCCAGTGCTATGAAAATCCTGGGAATTGTAGTTTGTTGTTCACATCAAAGTTTGCTGGAGAGAGAAGATTAAATGTCTCAGAAAACTAGAATTCCCAGGATTCCCATAGCACTGAGCCAGGGCAGTTAGGGGGTGTCAAACTGGATTATTTCTGCAGTGCAGTTGCAGCCTAACACATTTTGATTTGGCACCAAAGCTTCCTGAGCTTTGATTCCAATAGGAGCCACTTGAACTGCCCCGGCTCCATCCATACAGAATCCCTGGGTTTGTATTTGGAGCAGCCCCCTGCATTCTTTGGGCAGAGAAGGCAAAAGCCTTATAAAACTACAATCCTAAGATTCCAATAGGATGGAGCAGCAGCTCTACAGTGGTGTCAAACTGCATTAATTCTAAAGTGTAGATGCACCAAGAGGAAGGCGGGAGAGTTGTCGAGGCGGATGAATAATGTTGTGTATGCTGTTATTTCAAACGTGGAACACACTCCTTCCTCAGAGTGTGTGGATTCTCCCTCCTCTTCCCCCTTTTCTTCTTTCTCCTTCTCTTTTTTCTCCTCCCCCATCTTTCTCCTCTGTCGCTGCTGCTGCTGCTGTTGTTGTGTGTGCCTTCAGCTCCTTTCTGACTTATCATGGAAGAGAGGGGTTAGTCTTATCAGTGAGTATATCCCAAAACTCTACATGGTGCCTCGGGTTACGAAATAATTCGTTCCGTGGCAACCGTTCGTAACCCGAAACCTTCGTAAGCCGAAATTAGCCATAGGCGCTAATGGGGAAAAGCCGCGATTCCGTCCGAAAAAGCCGAAAAAAAGCACCAAAAGTTTTTTCGTAACCCGAAAAAAAAAAAAAACAAAAAAAAAAAAAAAAAAAAAAAAACAAAAAAAAAAAAAAAAAAAAAAAAAAAAAAAAAAAAAAAAAAACTAAAAAAAACCCAAAACAAACAAAACACAAAAAATAAAAAAAAAAAAAAAAAAAAACAATAAAAACATTCGTAACCCTCGGAACAATGTTTTCCTATGGGATTTTTTCGTATCCCGAAAATTTCGTAACCTGGGTATTTCGTTATCCCGAGGTACTATTTTAAGTTGTAAAGTTGGGGGTCATCTTATACGCCCAGTCGTCTTATATGCCGGAATATACGGTACTTTGGCATCATTTTCCTTTCCTTCATCTTTTACATCCTTTGTTACTTTGTCTTAGGTTTTACCCTTGACTTATACACAGGTTATATCAAAATCCATAATTTTGGCTCCCAAACCTGCCCTCAACTTAAACATGAGATTGACTTATAGTTGAGTATATACGGTACTTTATGATAGCTATCCCTGTGAATTCAGTATGTCTCCAGAATACAGCTTGGAAGGTGAAAACATGATCAGAAAATTTCAAAATAAAGACTTATGAGTATGGGCTGACTGAGATTGTAGACAGTTATTCAACCAACTGCAGGATAGATACTTGCCTGGTTTGGGGTGCCAGTCATTTGTTGCATACTCCACATAGTCAAGGATGCCCATATACAGTTGGCCCTCCCTATCCACAGAGTTTTTATCCACGGATTCAAGCATCCACTTGAAAATATTCCAAAAAAGTATAAATTCCAAATAGCAAATCTTGAGTTTCCATTTTATATAAGGAACACCATTTTGCTGTGCTCAATGCATACTGTACAGAAAGATGATTTGTTCATTAAATCTGTTCATTGTTTAGCTGATTTGTTCATTAATTTTTTTGTTTATGGGCTTTAAATTCTGAAACTCCAGATTGAAGTTATCCATGCTGTGCCAATTTAACCAACTAAAAGTTTAAAATCTAAATGTAATTTTCAAACTCACTTAATGAGTTTTGAATCAGTGAAATGATAAGTTTCTTCCAAATGCAGAACTACTCAAGTTCAAATTTGTGAAGGTATTTTTTTCCCCTCACTTTGCTAAATAACTGAGCAGCCCAGGTGACTTATTTCAGTGATCATGGCATTTTTCTTTTTGTCAGGAGGTCAGGTCCTTACAGTGAGAATGCTAACCCCTCCTTCTTTTCTCCCACAGCTGTTGTGTGAAGATGTGAATGTTGACCGCTTCTTCCCTGTGCTGTATCCCAAGGTAGGCTCTGGTCCTACTTTTGTTTCATGCACAAATCGCAGCTGCTTGATGCCTGTTCCTGTCTCTCATTCACACTGTTTCTCTCAACTTCTAGGCTTCCCAGCTCATTGTTGCATTTGATGAACATGTCATCAGCAATAACTTCAAGTTTGGAGTCATCTACCAGAAGACTGGACAGGTAAAACACTTTTTCACACCTGTTCTTTATGTGAGTTTCTATCAAAGACCAGCTGGAAAGTGTTGGGAGAATCTGGACAAGAACTCAGCTCAGTCCAATTGTCTCTCTTCTCTCAGTTATCCTTCATTTCTAGTACACCATCATCCTATTTTTATCTAATCCACTCTATCCACTTTTCATCTCCCCACCAATATATGTAGTCATTGGAGTTATCTGGGAGGGAAGGGACAGGAAAGGCTAGTGAGAAACCAAGCACATCAGGCGCATCCAGGTGTTCTCTTTAAGGACAATGTGCTTTGTTACCTCAAATGTAATGCCCCCAATAGAGCACCTACAATTAATATTTAATAGGATAATTTAATTAGCTCATATGAAGGCTGCGAGGGAGCTTTGGGTAACTAAGGCCAAGGTCAAACCAATGTATAATGGTTCTGAAAAACTGAACTCCAGAATGTATATTCCTAATGTAGTTTTATTTATAACAGCAAATGGGGAAATCAACTTACACACACACACACAAACTAATGATATAAAAGGTGTTAGCATATGTTTTTTAGGATTGCAAAGGGTGATACTGTACTAGTTCCAGAAACAGAGGTTCCAGTCAGGGAGTTCTGTGAAGTGAAATGTCTTTTTAGATTGTAAGCCCGAGGGCAGGGAACCGTCTAACTCAGGGGTAGGCAACCTGTGGCCCGCAGGCCGAATGTGGCCAGGCAAGGCCTTGGGACTGGCCCCAGATCACCATGAATGTCTCTGTACAAAGGAGTCTCACTCCCAGAGGAAGATAATCTTGGACGTCTGTCCATGTGTAAGCCCAAGGTCTATCATCCACCATCACTTCTATCAGTGATTATGAAGATTCCGATCTTAATTTATCTGTCCTGATTAAGTGCTCTGGCTTCCCCCATGCTGAGCCAGAATCTCAAAATATGGTCCATAGCTAGTTTTCCAGCACTGCGGTGCTATCTTAGCTCCCTGCCTTAAAACATCCCTTTAATATTAAGTTGATATCAAAGTCAACTGCGGTGAAGGAGGACTAGTCTATGGGTAACATCTTTACAAGTTAAAGTGGCCCAGAATCCCCTAAGGGCAGGGGGGGTGACCCTATCCCCACCTAATAGTTTTGCTGACATATTTATTGTAGTCATATGGCTTCAAGTTGTTTCCGACCTATGGCAACCCTCAGGCGGTTTTCTTGGTAGGTTTCTTCAGAGGGTAGGTTCTTTCCAAAGGTCACTAAGCTACACAGAAGAGAGTGTGAGTACACAGCCTCTCATTCTTTGGATGCATAAAAAGTTTAGAAATTAAGTAAGGCTAAATAGAAAGTTCTAAAACTGGCAGGTTATTGCTCTTGTGGTTTAGAGGAACAAGAATAGCACTGGGAGAAAGCATCTGGTTTTCTTCTCTTCCTGCTGTGATTAGTAGCCATTTCAGAATACATGAAATTTTAAAACCAGAGAAGCCCATCCACCACAGCCCCATCTCAGTTCACCTTCCCCATCTCTCCTTCACAACCGCCTTTAAGCTCTATTTTAAATCTTCCACATCAGTTCTAATTTGGCCATGAGTATCTGAAAAAGGTAGTGTTGGTTTGTAAAAATTGTGCCTGTTATTGGTATAAATGAGCTGAATGAACTTATTGGGAAACAAGTATGCAGACACTCCTGCTCAGACCACGAGGAAAAGGTCTTTTATTCTACATGCGCTCTACATGGGCCAACCCTTATACCATACCCGGAAGCTACAGATGGTACAGAAAATGGCAGCCAGACTGGTCACTGGTACCTCCAGGGCCAGTCATATTACACCTATACAGTACTTAAAGATCTGCATTGGCTGCCCATCCGCTTCCGGGCACAGTACAAGGTGTTGGTGATAACCTATAAAGCCCTACATGGCTTGGGCCCAGGATAACTGAAGGACCGCCTCTCTCCATACATTCCGCCCCGCACCCTCAGAATTTCTGGGCAGCAACTACTGAAGGTCCCAGGGGCTAGACTAGCCTCCACAACGAGGAGGTCGTATTCCATCGTCGCCCCGGCCCTCTGGAATACGATGCCCATAGAGCTCCGCTTGGCCACCTCCCTGGCCCAGTTTAGAAGGGAGTTAAAAACCTTCTTATTTCAATCAGCATTCCCCGAATTAAGTTCCAGCTAGTCTTCCCCCCTTCGACGGCGATGGTAGCTGGCTGATAGGGTTTTAGTTTTGATTTTAATATGGTTGTGTGTATTTTTATTATGTATTATAATATATTTGTATTGTTATTATTAACATGTTGTTCACCGCCCTGATCGTTGGAAGGGCGGTATACAAATAAAATTTTTATTATTATTTTATTATTTATATTCTACAAAAGGGAAAGGGTCTTCATGCTGTTGGGAGTCACTGACCTCTGTTCTTTCTGGAGTTGTTTCTTCTTGTGAAAGCTACACATGTTGACCTCCCTCTTTCCTATCAGTGCCAGCTCTTCTATGCCTCTAGTCATCAGCAACTTGTTTTGCTAAAAAGCCACTCTGAGAATAGGTCTCAGGACACTTCTGAGAAACCCAGGGCTGCTCATTCCTCCACTGCTAATTCTTTCTATTTTTCCCAAGCCTCCAAACAGTGGCGTCACTGAGGTTGGTGTTATCTGGTACAGATCAAGGAAGGGGCTGCAGGGGGTTAGCAGTAGTCTGCCATCCATCCATCCCCACTGTTTTGATTGCCTGCCTCCCTGGTTGACTGATTGCTGCTCAGCCAGACCATTGCAGCCTCCGGACATCCCATTCGGGGTCTGGCACAACTATTTCTTAATTTCTTAATAGAACTGCAAACCAGGTAGGGAAATAGCCAAGGACAGGAGCAGCTACAGCCGATGGTCTATCTCCGAGATCACCTCCACAGCCTCCCCGGGCGATAGCACCTGAGCCCCAATAGTAACCCAAAAGCTGGGTTATCCGTTGGCCGGCCCGCACCAGAAAGACTAACATGAAAGTTCCTCTCCCAATGGCCAGGAATTAAAGAGAGGTGTTTATCCTCCATGCAGTCCCAAGGAGTGTCTCTTTTCCTACCTCCCAGGTCCCAAAGCCCAAAGAGGTGGTTCCGTAGACCTCCCTTCCATCCAAACAGTGTCCTAGGTGCTCACCGAAATCCAAATTTCTTTCAAATCATGCCAAATCAACCTATTTAGTCGTCGCCCAAGCCAATATCCCAAGGTTCGTCTGGAAACAGTACGGGCTAAGTGAAAAAGCCCTTGGAAAGGGGGGGGGAATCCTATTCGGATCCAAAGCAAACAAGTTAACTTCAAACTGCAGAGAGTGAGTCGATTGCAAAATTGAAATGAAGAAGCTGGGGGTAGCAGACCATAAATTGCCTCTGGCTATGCCCCCAAAATCTTCCAGCCTTGGCATCTTTTAAATCTTATCTCCCTGTGGGTGTGGGCAGACTATGGTGCGTTACAGAGCGCCCAAAAATGGCGCTCTGCCAGCGCCGCTGGTTACTGCATCCGGGAACCGCAGCAGACAAACCGCACGATTCCCAGACGCAACAAAAAGAAGCTGCAAAAAGTAGCTTCTTTTTGCGCCCCAGAAGTGGCGCCGCAGGTCTCTAGTCACGCACTTGTGGCATCACTTCCGCTTTGTGACATGCGGGTGCTAGGTGTCCATGACGTCAAGATGGCGGCGCCCATGTAGAAAGGGCACCGCCATTTTGTACGTGCTGAGAGCGTACTAGGGTTAGTGGTGTCCAGAAAGGATGCCCCTTTCTAACCCTAGTACGCGCTTGGCGCGTACTTTTGGCCCATGTGGAACGGGCCTATGTATCCCATCTCAACCATTTGTGTGGGAATGGGATACAAATTGTAATGCGATTTGGGTCTCAGTCTGAGCATGTGGTTTTCTTGCACAGAAAAATGCTGTTTTCTGTGCAAAACAATCACATATGAATCTTATGTAGAAAGAGTCTTAAACTTCGAAGATTTAAATGAGTCCTTGATTCTGATGATCAGGGTTGGTTTTTTAACACTTAAGAAATAAGTTTTTCAACAATTTTTCAAATATTTCCAGATTTTCTTATCCTCTACTAGGGATGTCTGCAGTCTTGATGAAAGAGAGTCATGAATTTTATGAAAAGGGGAAAGGCAATATTTTCTGCTAAGCTTGGAGGAATAAAATGGTAAGGGGGATGAAGTTTGTGTATGTATGTGCAAAAAATGATTAGATTCTGTCTCCCTCTTATTCTTCATTAGACCCTGTAATAGGTCAGGAATGTGAATGACAAATGGCTGTCCTTCAGGCTTCTTTGTTTCTCTCTCTCCAGACCACAGAAGAAGAAGTCTTCAGTAATACAGAGGAGAGCTTGGGCTTCTTAGAGTTTTTAGATCTCCTTGGAGACAGGATTCAGTTGCAGGATTTCCGAGGGTGAGTAAATTAGATGTTAACATTTTTGCATGGCATATACAATCAACCCTCTGTATTCCCTGATTTTTTTACAAAATAAAATAAAATGTAATGCATATAGTATAATAATAAACAGAAACAACAATTATTGTTCATCCACAGATTTTTTTCAATGGATTCAACCATCCAGAGTTTGAAAATATTTTTTTTAAAAATTCCCAAAAGCAAACCTTGCTTTTGCCATTTTATATAGGGGACATCATTTTACTACGCCATTTATTTAATGGGAACGAGCATCCACAGGTTTTGATATCCATGAGGGGTCCTAAAACCAAACCCCAAGGGCCCCACTGTATTGCATTGTACAGAGATGATAAAACCTCTAAATAATGATTGAATGGCTGAACACAGATGTTGGCTCAAAGTATTCATTTGCTCAGGGGACAAAACAGTTTGCAGTCAAAGATTAAAGTGTTACATGCGAAAGAGGACCTGGGTAGTTAAGGAAACTGAGGACAAGCTGCATTTCTGTATTTGTAGAGAGGTCAAACCTATTTCCTTTGAGATCTGAAACAACAGTATAGAAAATGGAACTGAAGCTGAACAAATGGATATTCTCAGTGGTTTGGAGGAAAGATCCCAATGTGTTCCTATTCAGTGGCATCATTAGGAGTCTGCAGAGTACCAGTATACCAGATGAGGGGGTGACAGCACTGCTCCCCAAACATCTGCCTTTTGGCAAAAATGGAGTGTGGTGGGTCCCTTTAAAATGCTGAAGAGATAGTATGAGTGGAGTAAAGCTTAGTGGAGGCGAAAGGAGAGGCTTTTTTCAGTGGGAGGGGAAAGGAATTTTTTTTAAATTAAATTAGTTTTGTAATTAAAATTTTAAAACAAAATGATAACATTTAGTATTTTTTATTCTTTTAACATTTTCTTTAAAAACATCAAAACTTACCAGATTTTTCACTTTAACCAAATGAATGCAATGTACAATGCACATTTAGGCCGTGCATATAATATTGTAATTTAAAGATGTAGTTTTAATTTTCCTAGTTGTTTTATGTCACAACTGCTACCATTACTTTCAGTGTTCGATGAAGCTACTTTCTTTCTTCTTTCCCTCTCTTTCTTCCTTCCCTTGCTCCTTCCTTCCAATTTCACTCCCACACACCTTTTACTTTTTCTATACTGATCTTTTCAGATTCCGGGGTGGCTTAGATGTTACAAGAGGTCAAACAGGAACTGAGTCTATCTATACAAACTTCCGGGGCAAGGAGATTATGTTCCATGTTTCAACAATGTTGCCCTTCACAGAAGGAGATGCCCAACAGGTACCTTTGGGGAAACCAGGGAAGGACTCAGTGGGGACATTTGGATGATCAGATTCTGGCTTTAGGGCAGCATCTGCGCACTCTTCACCTGCCTGGACCTCCGTACATCTGCTTCCCTCCTCCCTTCACATGAACAGATAAAAGAAAACCACAGGAAGATGTTTCCCATTATCATCAAACAATGATTATTGGCTTCCATACAAGCAGGATTCAGAGTTCAGCTTTAAACAATGACTTCATATCCCAGTGTGTTTTGAAGCCATTACCCATTATTCCCAGTTTAGTACTGATGGAACAAAGGGATTGCTGGAGAAAGTTGTGAATGGAAAGAAAAAAGGAATTGTCAGGTTTGAGGACCAATTGCTAATCTCAGTGGTGCTTGGTTTTTATTATCTATGTAGATATACTAATTCCCAAGGTTGTTTCTTATATTATTTTATTAAATTTGAATAAATTGGATCTGGATCAGTGGACGCCTCTAAATTTAACTCTTTGAGAGTGAAATTAATGCACTCAGAATGAATATCATACCTCAAATAATATGTTTCATGAGGGACTGATCTCCATGTAATTTGCAATTACACATAATAACAGTGTGCTTTGGAAATGTATGTGGGGTCCCTCATCACCATGGACTTCCTTGAGGGAGGATGTAGCTTCCATGAAATCAAAATGGATTTGGTTTTCCCAACCTCGGTTTGTTGAGGAGCACTTGTTGCTGGAATTTTTCATACTTGTTGAACCCTTCACCTTGCATTGTGTTGGAGTCTTCTTGCCTGATGCTTCTTGGGGTGATGGGTTGTTGGAATTTGTCTATAACTTTACTTCTTCCATACTTTAAGCAGTACATGTACTTTGTATTTTAGCAGTCATTGTCATAACAGCTGAGTTTTGATTTGGTTGCCCATGCTAAATTGATTTTAGAAATTAATCCACATTTGAAAATAGGGGAAAAGATACCTGTATGGAAGGTTTGCCTTGATTCTTACTCTGAATCATCTGATTGGTTCTATTCTGGTGGTCAGTTTGTCCCAGATTTAAGGACAAGATATGATCTGCCAAATTCTACAGAATGGCAGTATCTTCAATTACAAGATATATTGACATCTAAGTATGGTCCTGCATATTTGAGTGTCTCAGTCTCCTCCAGAGATACACACCGAATTTGTTTATATATTGTTAGTTAATACAGCATTTTGAGTTTTACAAATGAATAGAATTATAAATTAGATAGCCGTGTTTTGACTAATTAATAGATCATGTCCTTTGAGTCCATATTCACTATATTTATGGATTTTAACTCAGCAGAAATTCTTTTGTTTTCTGTATACTAGACTACACAAATTTAATAAGTAAAGCTTTGAGTATGTTGTGGCTAACTCTTGGCATTGTAACTCTTCTCATGCATCACTAGTCCTTGTGGATAAGAGATGATTTAGAACAGGGTAGGCAACCTTTTTGAGCCGGGGACCGGGTTGCTGTCCCTCAGACAACTGGGGGGGGGCGAAGCTTCCACCCCCTCCGGGGGCGGAGCCACATGCCGGGGGAGCTTCCACCACCCCCCCGAGGGCCAGGCCTCTCCTCTTTGCTGGCCCTGAGGGGCCCCAGACCCTGTCAGAAGCTGGGAAAAGACGCGGCAGGGTCCACCCAGTGCTGGAGGCCTTCCCCTCTTTGTTGGCCCCTGACGGGGCCCCAGGCCCCGTCAGAGGCCGGCAAAAAAGCCGGCAGGGCCACCCGCCACTGGAGGCCTCCCTCCTCTTTGCCAGCCCTTTTGCCGTTGCTAGGGCCCTCCAAGAGGGCTCCGCGTGGCAGCGGCCTCTGGGGGCCCTTTTGCGTTGCTGGGCCTCCCAGAGGGTCGCTGCCACTGCCGGAGTCCTTTTCGAGGGTTCCGGCGGCCGCAGCGGGCCTCGGCGAGTCTTGCACGACCTTCTTTTGGTCGCGTGAGACTTCGCCTCTAGGCCGCCGCCATTTTGTTTTCAAAATGGTGGCGAAGTCTCACGCGACCTCGGGGAGGTCACGCGAGCTTTGCCACCATTTTGAAAAACAAAATGCGGCCCTGGGGCCGGGAAAAGCCACAATCACGCGGCAAGGGCAGGCAGGGGCCGGCCGAAAGGCCTCCGCAGGCTGCATCTGGCCCGCGGGCCGGAGGTTGCCAACCCCGATTTAGAAATACCCTGAATAAATGAATAAAATGATTTGATCATGCCCAATGGTAGTCTCCCATTTAGAGAAGGTCATCAGCTAAGTTAATTTTCTTTTTGGAGCAACCTTGAATTTTGCAGATTTACATGTCTTTTTATGAGTGTTTGTCAACATCTTGGAAGTTAAGTTTTGATATGGCAGAATTTATTCTCCCATGTTTTTTAAATGGATAAGACTGTTACTGCTTCACTGGAAGAGGAGTACCCAAGCCCCTCTTATTTGATGGACTGAGGATCTCATAGCACTTTCAGCATAAAAATGTGGTATATAGTACTAATTCTGTTGGATACTTACTTGATATTTGGTTGTCTTTTATAGATGTTTATCGATTGATGGTTTCTCATTGCAGTTTTTCCTTTTATTATCTGTCAATTTATTATTTTTTAAATTTTCTCTTCCGTTTTTCTTTCAGTATGATTTTTACACAATTAAAAAATGGAAAAATGGATTTTGGATCTCCTTTTCTCTCTCTCTCTCTTGTGCTTTCCTTCCTAGCTCCCGCGGAAACCCACATTGGGAATGATATTGTAGCCATTGTCTTCCAGATGAAATACTCCCTTCGTCCCCCTGACATGATTGCATCAAACTTCCTGCATGCCTATGTGGTAGTACAGCTCCATCACAATGCCGTTGGGAAACTCTGTACAAGGTAAATACAGTCTAGCACTCTTTGTGAAGCCATGGAACATTCTACATCCATATGTGTAAGCGCCTCAAGATCACCGAAATGGAAGGATATCCCCTAATATAGAAGTTAAGCAACAGGAAAATAAGGGTCCAATTCTGGCTCAGCATCTTGGAACTTTTTATACTGAATATTTTCCTTTAGTGGTATTTCAGAAAATGTCTCCTGGGACAATGAGATTTCAGTATAGCTTCTTCAAAGGCTATGCTCTACTGGCGGTTGGAGATCAAGGATTCTAGTACAACCTGCATTCCTGTTTTATCCGCAACTGAGACTAAATTGTACTTCAGTTTTGAGTATATTTATTGAAACCTATTATCTGTCGTGCAGATCTTGTGACATTTGGTGAAACCAATCAGAAGTAGTGTTGGAGATGAATAACTAGCATTCTAAACTATTTATTGCTATTCCTATCTTTTAAACAGAAGTGGGTATAGGCTAGTGATTGCGAATTTTAGAGAGTGCAGTGCCCAAACTGCAACCCAAAACCCACTTATTTATACAAAGTGCCGTGTCTCTGGCTTCTAGTAAACAAGCTCTGGCAAACTCTGTGTTGGGGTGATGGCACATGTGCCACAGAGAGAGCTCTGAGTGCCACCTCTGGCGCTCGTGCCATAGGTTTGCCACCACTGGGTGTTGGCTGTGCAGAAGAAATGTATTTATAGTGGATCGGAGGCAGGGGGAAGAATTGTCTTCATTTGGCATGCATTTTTATTTAACATGTTCTCAAAAACTACTGGTTCCATAGTTCCTTGTCTATAGAAAGTTGAGAAAGCGTCCCTGAGGGAGAGGACAAAGTATCATAATAACTGGAGTAGATCTCAAAGTAAAGGGAGCCAGTGCTGGTGGAAGGATTTACTGTGTGTGTGTGTGTGTGTGTGTGTGTGTGTGTGTGTGTGTGTGGGTCTAGTGATATGTCCATACGCAAATGATGTCATAAGGAGACTGCCTCTGGCAATTGGCTGACAAAAATGCTGGTAATTTAGCAATTTAAGTCCCGTGCTGTCCAAATAGTCAGGTAATATTGCCATTCGCACTGTTGATTCAAGATTTTGCAATGAAAAAGCCCATCTCGAAATGTAAAAAAAGAGAAGAATGAAATCCAGTGTTTTATTTTCGTTTCATAGGACTAATACACCGGAAAGCATCTTCATATTTGTTCAGAGGTCCTTTCTCACTTCCCCATCACCCTTGCTTGTGGTGGTGGTGGGTCTGAGGAAGGGCTCTCCTGAGGATCTTAGGGCTGATGTGGGCTCATATAGGGGGATATGACCTGCCAAATAGCCTGGTCCTAAGCTACATAGTTTTATAGGTTATAACCATCACTTTGAATTGTGCTCAGAAACAAGCTGGGAGCCATAAGTTGTTACAACAGGAAAGTGGTATGGTCCCTATAAGCTTCCCAAGTTACACTCTGGCTGCAGCTCTTTGTACTCGCTGAGGCTTCCAAACTCTCTACAAAGGCAGCCCAATGTAGAGTGTGTTATAGTAGTCAAAATGGGAGGTAACTAAAGCATATACTGTTGTGGCCAAATCTAGCATCTCAAGGAATGGTGCAAATGCCAGACATGCTTTAAATGTGCTTCTTCTCCACCGACAGGCAAAAACATTTATATTTAAGCAAGTTTTTAATTAAGCAGGGAGGGTTTTTTTAATGCAGATGTATGTTGTCTGTTTTAACTTTTGTTTTTTTTTAAAATCAGTTTTATAATGTTAATAGTGTTTTGTGTGGTGTTTTTAAAATTTGTCTTGAACTTTTTATAATGTTTCTAATGTGTTGGGGAAGCCATCTTGAGTCCTGGCCTGGGAGAAAGTGGTGATTAATAAGTTAAATTAAAATAAATGAATAAATAAATAAATTTGAGTAAGTGCTCCTGGCCATAGCAAGAACCTTCACCTCCAAATTCAAAGCTGAGTCCAGGAGTACCATCAAATGGTGAACCTATGTCTTCAGGGGCAGTTTAACCACCTCCAACACAGGCTGAATTCCTGTTTTCTGATATGCTTTTCAACCGACCAGGATTAAGTTTCAGTTTGTTTGCACTCATCTGGTCCATTACTGATGCGGAGGACCAAGACGTTCTTGGATTGGAGTGGAAAGAGTAATAGAGTACCATCTGCATATTGATGGAACCACACACACAAACTCTAGAGAACCGTTCACAGTGGTTTCATGAATATTAATTAGAGATGTCCCACTGTTGCAAGGGGATTTACCTTTGTGTTTACTCACCATTCAACAGTGGATGGGTTTAGCCAGGACTGACAAATAGGATTCAGGTGCAGGAATATGTTTTCACTCTCCTAAGGCTACAGATCCTGCCCTTCACAATTGTCTTTGAATTGAATCATTGAATTGCTCTGTCACTTTTGATTTTTTTCAGGTTTCTGTTACTGCCCGTGATGATGTTCCCTTCTTTGGGCCTCCTCTTCCAAATCCAGCCATATTCAAAAAGGTTTGTGTTGGATTAGTCTTTGTACTATTAAAAATAAAACCTAAAGATGAATGTTTTTCTGATAATTTCCCCCCATCAGAGGCTGAATATTCCACACAACTTCCTAGGGATGAAAAAAAATCCCATTTCCAGTCAGATGTGGATTGGGAGCAAGCCTAATTGCAAGTCTCTTAAGCTTAGCCAGACTAGCTAGTTGAGAGGAGTGCTGGGATTTGCAGTCCAACAACATCCAGTGGGCTGCATGATTTCCATCCATCCTCTCTAGGATATTATGACCCTGCTGCCAATATTGTTATTCAGCATTTGTAAAAGTGCATCAAGCTTACTTGATGTAAAGTATGGCTAAAAATGAACACATTATTGCCTTATTGTTTAATTACTAGGTATAATTACTCTTAAGGAGCATATTCTATTACATCTTTATGAGAGAAAGGTATTGAATAATGCATATCGTATATTAATTGATGGTAGGGTACACTATTTATACATTGATGTTTACATGGGTTTGTCATAAAAACCTATGTACATGGTAATGTACAAATAGTGATCGTTTCCAACTGTCAATTAGTATCTTTTCTACATGCCTTATTATATCTCTATCACTAGTAGGTCTTATTAAATACACTTGTATTTTATATTGACCATTACACTAGTAATATGCTTACAGAGTAGCATTATTTATAATTTTGTATATAATTATAAATTTCAGACTATTGCTATACCAGGATTGTTGTTATTAATACAATTATTGTTGGGTTGCCTTGTTTTACTTAGGATAGTCCACTAAAAATGAACACATCCGTTCCTGAAGACTCACAATTGTAACCCATTTTAACTGAATTTTATTGGGGTGGGGAGGAATTCTTGACAATTGTAGGCTTCCATTTGTAAGATTCCTGTGTTTTTCTGTTGTTGCTTCCATTTATCTTCTTTCTACAAAAAAAATCTTATGGAGGAAAAGGTAGAAAAGCAGCAGATTGCCTACTGAATAGTAGTGCGAGAAGTCCTCTGCTTAGAAGCACACATTGCTGCTCGAGAATGCAAATGGAGGCTTCTATGTATGAATACCCCTCAGTATATCACATGTAGAAAGTCAATATGCCAAGAAAAAGGACAGCCCTGATTTGCTAGATGTTGGAGGGGTTTTGGGTTTTTTTTACTTTATAGAGGGTGAGGAGTGTTTGTACTGTTTAAGGGAGATTGTTTTCCTCTGCTATAGTATGTACAGCTGTATCCTATGGTATGTTGAATGAATCTGTCAGCTCTGAAGTAGGCGTGTCACTAGAGGGGTGCAAGGGGTATGGGCTACACCAGCTGGTATCCTAAGTGGAAATGACACCACTGGTCCCCAAACATCTGTCTTTTCACAGAAATGAGCTGTTGTGTTTTCTGGTGTTGTTTTAAAATGCTGAAGAGATGGCATCAACTGGGCAAGGCTTAGTGGGAAGAGAAAGAAAGGCCCAGGTTTTTTTTTAATTGAAATTTAAAATTATAATTTTTAATTTTAAAAAAATCTCTTAAATTTTTCTTTTAAAACACCACATCTTACCAAATTTTCACTTTAACCACATCACACTATGTACAAGTAACTCCATTTAGGCTGTACATAGGACATGGTAATTTAGAGGTATAATTTTGATTGTGCTAGTTGTTTATGTCACAACTGTTGACATTACATTCAGTGATACATGGGAGTTTATGACTGATGAGTAACATTAGTACAAAAATCATGATTAAGGATTCAGGTTGGTGTGGTATGGGAGGAGGTCAGTGGGGGAGAGTGACACCGTGAGTTGCCACACGGGGTGATGTCAACCCTAGTTGAAATGTGTCTTACGGTAAAGTGAATAGAAAAATATCCTTAAGATACCGTGTTATTTCATATGTTTACAATTGGCATGTAGTTTGAGTAAATTGTCACACAAGCATCCTGGAGCCTTTAATGCTCCTATTCTTATCCTTAAAAGTAAGTGTTTTAGCTATCGCTAGGTAATTTTGAGAAAGGTCTTGCAGAACCCTCAACAATGAACATACATCTGTTTCTTCCTACAGGGCACAGAATTCCGTGAATTTCTTCTGGCAAAGCTTATAAATGCAGAGTACAGCTGCTATCATGCTGAGAAATTTGCTAAGTTGGAGGTGAGTTGACTTACTTATAATTATATTGATATCTATTAGGAACAAAGATGCATATGAACATCAGGAAATAATATCCTGGAAGGAAATGAGAGGATATGAAATGTAATAGGGGCCAGCAAGGAATGGGTCAGCAAAGTGTGTACTGAGAGTACTATGATGGGGCAAAGAGAGGAAGAAAAATATGGGTATTAATATTTTATAGTACTGTTAAAAACAAACAAAAATGGAACAGTAGCCATTTTCAGTAACATTTCCAAAATGAGATTTAAAGGGTTTTCACTACTCATCCCCCACTGCCAAAGGCAAGGCTACTTACAGATTAATCTCGGATAACTAACAAGTAAAGGGAATTTAAAGATATAGATATGTTAGTCTGTAGCATTACTATGTATAGGGATTTTGTAGCACCTTTGAGACTAACTAGGGGGAAAAAGAGCATGAGCTTTCGTAGATTTTAGTCTACTTCTTCAGATGATTATGGTGGAGTAAAGGGAAAGGTAGTGCAATAAGATTCATGAGCAACCTGTTAACAGTTTGCAGTTGCATGATAATATAAGAATTGTTGCTGTTTCAGGTGTTTAAAAAGACGCAACAGCATTGGGAGGTAAGCTTTGTGTGATGGGAGCAAACAAAACTTGAGCAAGCAGTCTTTGAGGTAACCAGAATTGTTCAGCTCAAGAAATAGCTCTTTGAACTGAGCCCAGAAGGAGACAGGAAGGAGAAGCCTGTAGATTTTAGACAGCAGGGAAGTGTGTGATTCAGGAGATTATGCAATATAGAATTGCCTTCAGTTTTGGCACCCTGTCTGTTCTTTCTCTGCTTGTGTAGATTGTTGTTTTCCTCACTCTCTCTGCTTGTATCCCATTTGTTATTTGACATGCATGCTCTCCTCTCTTTCTGGAGCAGGAACGGACCCGCAGTGCCCTCTTGGAGAGCCTTTATGAGGAACTGCAGATCCGTAGCCGCAGCATGATGGGCTTGGCCTCTGGCGAGGATGACAAAATAGAAAATGGGGGTGGAGGCTTCTTTGAGAATTTCAAGGTGAGAAAGGAAGTGGATACGTAATCTCTTTATGTCTCTTTCATTCTCCTGTTAGGATTACCTATTTTAAGCTTCTCTGGGACATATGATAACCCATTTTATACCATTATTTTTGGAATGCTGAAGAGCGCTTCCTGGATATCCTCATTGTTCCTTCATCTGCACTTATAGGTAGCTGTGTAACTGTATATCCTATTGGAGATGGAATGGGATGAGAAGCTCGAGTTGAGACACTTTGACGTTATTCATATGATGTAAATAATCCTGGTAGAATGTGGGTTGAATCTGTGTTGTTCACATGAATTTTGAATGCCTCTGATTAAATTTGGGGGGAGGGCTGCCAAAAACCCTGCGAAACCCAGGATAACTGAAGCTAAAAACATTCATATAAATGTAAATTCATGCTTCTTGGTCATATTCAAAGCGGAGGATGTTTTGAAATTTCTCCTGGACAGAAGGTTGAAATGGAAAAAGGGGATATCTGGTCACCCTGTCTTGAGACAGGTCCCTGATTTAAAAGAAAATGTCAGGAAACTGGCCACAAACTTTGTACTTTTTGTGAGGGAGAGCTCTGCAAGGGAATATGGACGGAATTTGTTCCAAGTGAAGCTGGGAGCTATATCTTGTCTGCCTGAGCCCTACTAGTAAGATCAGGGGTAGGCAACCTTTTTGAGCCGGGGGCCGGGTTGCTGTCCCTCAGGCGGCTGGGGGGCCGAAGCCGGGGGGTGGAGCTTCAACCCTCCAGGGCAGGGCCACATGCCGGGGGTGGAGTTTCCACCCTCCGGGGTGGGGCCGCGTGCTGTGGGGTGGAGCTTCCACCCTCCAGGGGTGTGGCCGCATGCCGGGGGCGGAGCTTCCACCCTCTGGGGGCCAAGCCTCCCCATCTTTGCTGGCCCCTGACGGGGCCCCAGGCCCCGTCAGAGACCGGCAAAAAAGCTGGTGGGGGCCGCCAGCGCTGGAGGGCCCCCTGGAGGGCCCCAGCGACAGCACCGGGCCTCCCAAAGACCCCCTGCCTGCCGCGTCGGAGCCCTCATGGAGGGTCCCAGTGACGGCAAAGGGCCCCAGAGGCCGCCTGCCGCCCTCGGAGCCCTCCTGGAAGGCCCCAGAGACAACAAAGGGCCTCCCAGAGGCCCCCTGCCGCCCTCGGAGCCCTCATGGAGGGCCCCAGCGACGGCAAAGGGCCCTCCAGAGGCCCCCTGCCGCCTGCCGCCCTCGGAGCCCATGGAGGCCCCAGAGACGGCAAAGGGCCCCCCACACAGGCCCCCTGCCACCCTCTGAGTCCTCCCTGGAGGGCCCAGAGAGATGGCAAAGGGCCCCCTAGAGGCCCCCTGCCGCCCTCGGAGAGCCCCTCCTGGAGGGCCCAGAGACGGCAGCGGGCCCCCCAGAGGGCCTCAGAAACGGCAGCGAGCCCCTAGAGGCCCGCCGATGCTCCGCCGCCGCGCCACCACCTTCGAAGCTTTTTCGCTCCGGGTGCTGCCATTTTGGGGCGAAAAAATGGCGGCGCCCATAGCCCAGAGGCCGCTATGGGTGCCGCCATTTTTTCGCCCAAAAATGGCGGCGAAGTTCTCGCGCGACCTCGGGGAAGGTTGCACAAGACTTTGCCGCCTTTTTGCCGCCCAAAATGGTGGTGCCCAAAGCGGCGAAAAGCCGTGACGGGCGGTTGCTGCGCGGGGGCGGCAGCAGCGCAACAGCAGCCAGTGGACGGTCGGCAGGCCTCCGGGGCCGCATCCAGCCCATGGGCCGGAGGTTGCCGACCCTGAGTAGATAGTAGGTAATGTTCTTGGTTCCCACTTCCTCGCTCTCCTTACTCACTAGTCTCTATGGTGTTTTCTTCATGATGGAGATTGTTGCACTGTTCTTAAATAAGGGATAGAAGTGGGATTGAAATTGCAATTGACAGATTTTATGCATCACATTTCGACTAGGCAGTAGGTATCTGTCAATCTGTGCTTCTGCAACTACTTGTAATGAATGAGACATCCTGTGAATGGCTGTCAATCTCACAGGTAATCCCTTATTGAAGTAGTGCAATAGGTAATTCCAGGTAGTTCAGAAGAAAGGATACAGTGGTACCCCGGGATACGAATTGATCGCGTTACGAAATTTCCGGGATACGAAAAAAATAGATAGGAAAAAACTGTTCCGGGTTACGATATTTTTTTCGGGTTACGAAAAAAATATCGGCGCAAATTCAAATGCGAAGCGCGGCTAGCGGCTTTCCAGCCGCATGCCGCGCTCGGAAAAGCCTTTTCGGGTTTGCGAAATGTATCGGGTTACGAACGCCGCGGCGGAACGAATTAATTTCGTAACCCGAGGCACCACTGTATTTAAAAACATGTTTCCTCTGTAACCCCCCCCCCCCCCCATTCCAAAGAAGGCATGACTTCTTACTGACAAGGAGCAGGGCAAAGGGGATTTAAGCCAGTTTCACTGCACAGAGTCCATTCCAAAGAAGCAAGACTTCTTAGTCATGAGGAAGCAGGAGAAAAGAGATTAAAACTGGTTTCAATCCAAACCCCAATTCCCAGTGAAGGCAACACTACTTACTTACTTGATCTTGGAAGTTGACGAGTAAACAGAAGATGGTACATAAATGCATCAGCAACATGTTATCAATTCACAGTTGCATGCTATTATGAAAATAATAGTTGCTTTTTCAGTGTTTAAAAAGTCGCAACAGCATCGGGAGGGAAACCTCGTGCAGTACTGTATTGTCCGATGTCCTTTTCTGCATCTGTAAATGTTTCTAATCTGTCTCCCTGTTACCTTCTCTCCAGCGAGTGATCCGGGGCCGTAGCCAGAGCCTTGATACCATGGGTAGCCATGAGGAAACAACAACACCAGCAACCCACGCTACACCCAATCGCCCATCTACTGCTGGTCTTGCCCTCAACCAGAGTGTTGCCGAGGGCACTAAAGCTATTGCTGCGGGAAGGTATTGAGGAGGTGGCATGTCTTTAGCCCTACTCCCTCCCTGCTTTTCCTTAAGCTTGCTGCTCATCAACATATGCACTCCGCTTCTTAGTTATGTACAATTATCTTGAACATCTTTTTGGCAGAGTTTGAAATGTTACCAAAAATGGCTACTTGTTTGATTTATTATTCTATTATTTATTATTGCATTTGTATGCTGCCTTTGTCTGGTTCACAGACAAAAACATTTTTTTAAAATTACAATAAAATTAAAATAATCTAAAAACAGTATAAAATTACATAAATATACAAAGTTAAAAGCATGACAAACACACACACACCACACACAAAATCACCCTAGTACAGTGATGGCGAACCTATGGCAATGTGCCCGAGGTGGCACTCAGAACCCTCGTCTGTGGGCACATGTGCCATCGCCCAGCACAGAGTTTTCCAGAGTTCTTAGTAGAAAGCCAGAGGGACATGGCACTTTGCAATAAATAAGTGGGTTTGGGGCTGCAGTTTGGGCACTCAGCCCTCTAAAGGCCACCATCACTGCCCTAGTATGACTATAAATGGCTATCCTTTCTCCCAGAAGGGACCCAAGGTAGCTCACGACAGACAAAAACATTTTTAAAAAATTACAATAAAATTTAAAACAATCAAAATCATCTAAAATCAGTATAAATTATATAAAAATATACAAAGGTTAAAAGTATGACTAACTAAATTACTACAACAAAAAACCACCTGTATATTATTATATATCAAACACCTGCTAAAAAAAAAAGCATTGCATTTATTTTTAAAATGCATAACATTAATATGTGATCTTATTCTGAGGCTAATATGTTAGTAAGCATTGGTTTACTTTTTGAAAAACCCTTTAAAAATGGGAAATGGGTACAACCCACCATAGGCCTAAAAAGGATTTAAGAATAGCAAGTAAAATGTTGCTCATTATAACCCCAAATAGAATACATGGGGGGGGGGGAGGGTTTGAAGTAAATGGGGAGGTGAGGTAAAAAAAGATCTACAAGATGACTTGTTGTAACAGCAGTTATGGTTAAGGTTGGTTTTTTTTAAAAGTAACATTGGCCCCATACAGACAGGCCAAAATAAAGCTGCTTCGGATCACTTTGGAAGGTATGGTGTTTCATTGATGAATGCGTCCTAAGAGTCCGGAAGCCGGGCCAAAGCCACGTTCCAGTCCTAATGAACTGGAGCGTGGCTTTGGCCCGGCTTCTGGACTCTTAGGACGCATGCATCGTTGAAACACCATATCTCCAAAGTGACCTGAAGCCTTATTATTTGGCCTGTCTGTACAGACCATTATTACTTGTAATATCTTATTTCCAAACTCTGCTCTGTGTGATATTTCTTTTTCTCTTTTAAGGTGTTCTTTTCCCCCATCCTAATGCTCTGTATCTGAAGCCAAATCTATTCTTATGCTGAGGATTACTTTGGAAAGGAACTTGAAGAGGAGGTCACTTTTGAATGAGAGAATACAAATAATTTCGGGCAATTTTATTATATATTTTTTTTGAATAGATTAGAATACTGCCCTTTAATAAAATATTTCTGGGGAAAGTTAAACAAAAACACCATAATAAAAACATATAACTGGATTAAAAGGTCTGGAAAAATTAACAAGCTTTTATACTGATACCAAAATGATGACAGTATAGGTGCCAGATGGTCCTCTTGAAGGAGATCATGTTTTTTCTACCATCTGCCTCAGAATGGCAAGTGATGCCCAGAAGAGAACCTTAGAATATTATCTCAGTGCCACAGGGAATTGAGGTGGGTCAATGCTACTCAAAGGGAGGAAAAGACCGCAACTCAAAATGATCTTAACAGAATAGAGATCTGGACCATAACTAACAAAATGAATTTCAAAATGAAGAAATGTAAGGTAATACACATGACAGAAAAAAATGAAATGTATAGATATAGGATGGGGAACCTGGCTTGACAACAGAAAATGGTCTAGGAGTCCTAGTAGACCACAAGTTGGACATGAGCCAGCAGTATGATGCAGCATGGAAAAAACCCAATGTGATTCTACACTGCATCAATTAAGTATAAGGTTTAGATCAAGGGAAATAATAGTACCACTCTATTCTGCTTTGGTCAGAAATACTTCACCTGAAATACAGTACTGTGTCCAGTTCTGGGCACCACAATTCAACAAGGATGTTGAAAAGCTGGAGTGTGACCAGAGGACAGCACCCAAAATGGTGAAAGATCTGGAACCCATGCCCTATGAGGAGAGACTTAGGGACTTGGTATTTTTAACCCGGAGAAGAGAAGGTTGAGACGCAATAGTCATGTCTAAATAGTGGAAAGTATATCATATTGAAGATGAAGCAAGTTTGTTTTCTGCTGGTCCAGAGATTAAGACCCAGAGGAATGGATTGAAACCACAGGAAAAGAGGTTCCACGAAAACATTAGGAAGAACTTTCTGACAGTGGAATATGCTGCCTTAGAGAGTGGTGGAGTCTCCTTCTTTGGAAGTTTTTAAACATAGGCTGGATGGCAATCTGTCAAGAGTGTTTTGATTGTATATTCCTTCATAGTAGGGGGTTGGCCCTTGTGGTCCCTTCCAAATTTATGATTCTGTTTCTGTGATTTTGTGGGCTGTTAACAGTCTGCAAGCACTGCAGTTCTTGGGAGTTCCCAGAAAAGAAAGAAGCATTCGTAACATTTGAGCACAAATACAATACCAGACCGTGGCACATTAATGGGGGAAATGTTGCTGCTTTTGTTGTTGTGTGCCTTCAAGTCATTTATTCTGACTTATGGAGGATTATAAGGTAAACCTATCATGGGACTTTCTCGGGCGGAGAGTTTGTGATTCACTCAAGGTTACCCAGTTCATAGCCAAATGGGGAATCCAACCCTGATCTCCAGTCATAGTCCAATGTTCAAACCACAACACCATGCCTCCCCATATTATAAATCCTAAGAAGGACTGATGTAGGTCATTCTTCAGTTACCCAGGTCCCCAGCTATGTAGTACTTTAATGGTAAGTATCAGCACTTTGAACTGGGCCTGGAAAGAGACCGATAGCCAATGAAGTTCTTTATGCATGAATATGTTCCCAATCGTTGGTTCCAACTAATAGCGCAACAGCTGTATTTTGTGCTAGCTACTATCTAAGCACAATTATTTTTAGTTTAACCAGATTTTAAACTAAATTTAAAATGAAAAAAGAAAAAAAAGAAAGACACTTGCTGTCACTAATATCACTTGGGCCTTCTATCACAAAGCTTGATTTAATAAGAACTTCCATGAATGTGACTCTTATCCTTTTAGATGGAGCATGACTCTACTAGAACAGACTGAGCACCACTTCATTCTGCAAATGAATCACATATTAGCGGGACCTCCATTTTGTCAGAATTGAGTTTCTCCTTATTGGGCCTAATCATATCTGTTAATGATTCCATGCATTAGTATACCTTAGATTATTATACAGTTGCCCTCCATTTTCATGGGGGATCTGTTCTGGAACCCTCTGTGAAAATGAAAATTTGCCTATATTCAAGCCCCATTGGCTTGAATGGCAGTGCGTGCCTGCAGGCACCCATGGGTGCACATCCAATTTTGTCCCCTCCATTTTCCACCCACAAACAGGTGAGGGACGTGGACTTCAAGTCTGCGAAAGTGGAGGAGCAACGGTACTTTACATGTGAAACATATAAATGTTAGGGACAAGATGGGTCCTGTTAGGATAAATTATGTCTAGTACATGTAATTTTTGTAGCGCTACCTTGCAGAATCTCCCCTTTAGGTAGGAATGAAACCACTATAATGCCAGAACCCCAACTTCTAATCATAATAGTTTGTCCCAAAGTATAGCATGGTATAATATAAAAAATTATTAAGAGGGCCTGCGTTTTCTCCATCTGTCACTTGGCATGATAGGTCATCCTTTGGGCTGACCCAAGCAGTTTATTTGTCAAAACCAAGCCTGAATTTTAATTTGGACAGAAACAAAAGGAGCACTGTAAGGTTAGCAACATTTCCTAAGTAGTTTAGCACATTCCTACAATGGTCTCTTTAATCAGTCATATACAGGGTAAGATAAAGTAACATCTGGAAGGAAATGATGAATAGTTAGTGATTACTCTTTCTTTGGCATTAGTGTTTCTGATACACAATCAGATTTATGCTCAGTTTGTTGGGGATGGTGTCTGGTGAACCAGGTGAACATTTGTTTTTGCACATGCAAAGAACATATGCAGTGAAAGTCCCATCTTGGAAATAGCCCTGTCAGCTGTCACATCAGTTGCAGCTGTCATGTGAAAAATATGTTTGTATAGAGTAATTTGAGTGGCTTAATTTGAGTTGGATGCAAGACATTGGGGCCTGGGCTTGGGAATGTCTTTGGGCAAATTATGTGTTCAATCACTGAACTATGCCTCACTCCAACACTAGTAAAGAGCATACCACAGAGTTCCCTTCTCTGAAAAGTGAGCTTGCCCTTCAACATCTGGGAATATTGGGCAAAACAAAGTACATATTAGAGGCTGTTGACTTATAACTAGCTTTAAGCCCTAATATCATTAACCCATGAGTACCAAAAATACTCAAATGTGTTCACTGTTTTGCTTGGCATTATTTTTAGGATTTAACTGGTGCATATTAGAACATTTTACAGATGGCGCAGAAGGAATCCATGGTTCCTTATTCATAGCAGAGATCTTAATTCATCCCTTTCACTCATGGGGATTTTGTAGGTTCCAATCAGCATGTCTAGGGAAGCCAGGAAAGGGGATGTTCTGCACAGACGAGCAATATCAAATCTACAGGAAACCAAAAAAGAAATGCCACATGGATCTAGCAGAACGGAGAAAGAAACAGTCTGCAGTTCTTTCTGTTTCTTGCTCCTTGGACCAAACTAGATATTGGAGTCAATGTGCAGCTGCTGCATTGTGCATCAAGTTCAATGCCATGTCCCATTTGTTATATTGACCTCATGACCTTCCACATTTTTTGCCCCTGATGCACATCTTTGGCTGCCAGTGATGTTGGAAGGGAAACTTGCCTTGCAGAAAATTGTACTGGACGTAACAGAGTGGAAGGATGGCACTAGACATGGGAGCACTGTTTTTGGTGGCAGTTGAACATTTTGCCATAGTGTCTGGTCTGGCCATTTGAAACTCAGCGCAGCTTTCCCTATGTTCTTCTCTTTTTTGAGTCTATCCTTTCCTTTGTCTCAGTGCCATTATCATGCACCAACACCTGCCTGTGAACTTCTTTCCAATCTAGTCCATCTAGTCTATTCTGTTCTTTGCTCTTTCTCCTTTTTTATTCCTCCTTTTGTCCGATCCTGTCCTGTTTCTTCATACTTTTCTCCAGCTTTGACAGCTTCCACATCATGCTCCTTGTGCCTTGTGGTTCTCTGCACAAGCTAGAAATGTTACTATTGAATAGCAATACAAGGACAGGAGTCCAGTCTTCTACCTTGTGTTCTTTCTCTAGCTCTTGTCTCCTCTACTCCTGTCTTCCTCTGCCTCTGCCTCTTTCCTTTTTCCTACTGTCCTTTCCTCCCCTCTAGTCCTTTGCCCTACCTGGGAGAAGCCCTTCACGCAACAGAGGCAGCCGCTACAATGGGCGACGTAGTAGTGCCATTGGCATTGAGAACATCCAAGAAGAGAAGAGGTATGAACTGCAGAAGGAGTGGGCAGGGCTAGAACATTGGCAGGGGAGGGAGAGACAATAATCTTAGATGCATTAAGTTGTCTTTTGGCATGTTCTTAGAATCAGAAATCATTGGTGTATGCTTGAACTGACACGTCGCCCCTCCAACTTTTCAAAATGGGTAGCTTGAGCCCATTATTGTGAGCCATGAGCCCAAAAGCCACAAGCAAACCAAAAGAGTCCCTCTCAAAATGCCACTTGCTATAAGCACAGAAATACTATCATCATTGTTTAATGGCTGAGAATATTGATGCTGTTCCTTCTCCCTGGGTGTTCATCAGCCATTTTGCTGATATTTAATGACTTGACATTTTGGGAAGCTTTTGCTGGAAGTTCTATCCCTTCTGTAATTAATAATTTAAAACCTTTCTATGTAGTATTTTACATAGGTTCTGCTGTGCAGGTTTTTAGAGTTTCTCCACTTAGCTCCTTAGTGACTTAAAAGAAAAACTAGAAGTGTTTGTAAGAGCATATGTTTTCCCAGACCGGTGATCATCTGTTAGGAAACCAAACCTAGAGGAAATAGAAGAAGACAGGTGAAACCTGTCGGAAGATGAAAGTCTACTTTACATGTAAACATGGAAGAAAACTCAGGGGAAAACTGGCCAAAACAACCTCAAAAGTTATAGGAAGACAAGGGATAAAAGAGTTGAAGTGGTACAACAGAGATGTTGTTTCCCACTGTATCAGTTTTATTTATCTTCCTATTTTCTCTGTTCAAACATATTTTCAGAAATTTTTAAAATGATAGCAGCATGATTATGAGAAAAAGATTTAAGACTGAGACGCAAGTCTAATAGAAGAAGCACAGACAGATACACACACACATACAACATTCTGTGCCTCTTCTATTAGACTTGAATCTGTCTCAAATCCCGTTTTCCTCTACACTAGAGCATGACTGCTGTCATACTATATGCATGTGTATGTGTATGTATATATCCATACCAACAGGAATAGTACAAGGCATTCAGTTGGCAGAGGTGAAGGATCAGATAGATGGTGCTCCTCCACCCCAATTCTGTGTACAGATGAATTGTCCTATGCTCTAGTCATCAAGGGACCCAAGGATTAGGTGGTTGGAGTGCAAGAGCTGTTGGGTAGTTGATCCAGTCCAGGTCAATCACAAGTTATCCAACAAGATGAAGGGAGAAACAAGACAGTGGTAATCATCTGATACAGAAGTTTTTACAGCAAGTCAGTCCAGATAGACAAATCCAGCAAAGAATATAACAGTGTCAAACGTAGCCAGTTCAAGGTCAAGAAAACACTATCAGTAAAGAGTACTTCCAATCACCAAGATAAAAGAGTTGTAAGCCACAACTATGGAACTATGGGGCTCAACAGATGGGCAGCTCCACGCTGCCCATCTTTGCCCCGAGTTGGTGCTGCAGCACTGACACGCTGCCAAAAAGAAGCTACCTAGAGTGGCTTCATTTTTGCAGTGTCACAAACAGGAATGGGTGCTGCCATGACGCCACTTCCTGAAAGTGATATCTGGATGCTACATGGCGTCATCATGGCAGCTCCCATGGACAGGAGGCTGCCATAATGGTGCTGCCACTGCCGCGTGCTATGGTTCAGGATTGTGCAGTACCTGCATGCTCCCGAACCCTAATTTTGGCCCAAGGATGGCGCTTTTTGCCCGTCTGTACCAGGCCTATGACTCTTCTCTCTCTGAATCTTAGGACTCCAGAGGATGGCTTATGTCACCTCTCCCCATGATTATCCCCTTGGCTGCAGACAACCCAGGTCTAGTGGGATAGTGATGGTGGAGCTGGTGCACCCAGTATAGGGCATGGACATCCAACACATCTTCCGAAGACCTTTTCTCCAGTCCATATCCTGCCCAGTTAATGAGGTATTGCAGTTGCCCATGGTGCATGCAGGAGCTGCTACTTGTTCCTCCTCTCCTCCCACCATCACTGGAGGGAATGGAGTTGTCAACCCAGATTTGAGATTTCCTCTCTGTGTTTTAAAATGTAAGTGTGCACTAACATTACTCCCCCCCCCTTTCTGTCCCAAACCCATTTGTAAGCCAAAGGGTCCCAAAGGCAGCAGAACATTCCTTGTTAGATCAGCAATAATGAAATTGCATAAGATGGACAGTAAAGGGGTAGGAAGGCTCCACTAAAGAGAAAGCTGCATTTATTTAAAGGTGTTGGTGAGAGATATTGATATCATGCAGTTGAAATCTCGCTGACAAGATTTAACATTTACATTAAAATTTACAGTGCATTGAAAAATGTGTGCAATGAGAACAAAAACGTTTTAGGAACGACACATGATTCTGTCTCGGGTGTTGTTTATTTTAAATCCTTATAACTGGTCAGTTTTGATTAATCTCACCATGCAAACTTTCCAATTACCAGGTGACAGCCCATTGCCACATGTATTCTTTTTATAACCCTCTTTTGCCTCTCATACATATCTACTCTTAAGTAAGTTCCATTGCTTTCAGTGGGGATAACTCCTGGATGAGTGACCTACCTTGAGTCAGTAGTTAGCACTGAGTGCTGAAAACATTTTAAGATACTACTTGCAATGCAACCACATGTCTACTCAGAAACTGAATTAACCTGGGCTTATTTCCAGCTAGGTATATATGAGATTGCAATTGGATGTGTTGTAGTTTTCCTTTCTTTCTAATTTTACTATATTAGCTGCATGCAGAATGAACTCTCTTCTGCAAGGAAAAAAGCAACTGTGTGTGCGTAGGGGGGCATGCTTTATTTTTGTTTACTGGTAAGCTAGTAAAATGTGACAATATCTGGCAAAGCTGCAAAGCAGTGATGAATGCTGTCAGGAGACACTTCAAGTGTCTCTCTCATCATGTCTGTAATTATTTGGTGATTTTGTATGCTGTAGTAACAGTGGAGGCCACAGGCTAGAGCTGGAGCTACTGCAGTCTCTTAAACCTCATGCTCAGTTTTGCTTTGAGAATTTCTTTTTCCTTAGAACTGTGAGAGGTAAAAATTTAAAAAATGAAATGAGGTGTTCCTTGAATGTTTTCAAATCTGTGCTGTGCATGAATATGCATGGAAGGAGGGAGTTGCTTACCTTCTTCCCTGCTTGAGTACAAAGCCTACATTCTTCATCTGCATTTTATTTCTGATTGTTAGACTGCTATAAGCAGTGGGGAGAACTGAGATATCAGCCCCCACCACGGCCACCCTGAGTGTATGTGGACTGGGTTTCGACCCTGAATCTGTGTGGAAAGATTGTTATCCTTGATCAGAGAAATTTCCTCCCCTCCAAAACAGAACAGTCCAGCAGTCTGTACCAGGAGCAATGAAGAACAACTTTATTGATAGGATTCCAAAATTTTAAGCTTGCAGGTGATGTTGCAGATGATTAAAAATCTACATGTACATTATTGAGATTCCCATAACTTCATTTAGTGTATGTGTCTACTTGGTGTTAGTTTTTAATAAACAACAATTGAGCATTCAATTTACTTTCCCATAGTCAGCCCATGTTGCACAATTGAGCAGAGGGAGCCATAGTTCTTAGCAGTTTCCCAGCAGCTGCAATGATATCTGTAACATTTCAGGCTGGCCAAGGTTAGTTTCCACTCTTACTATTCTCACCCCCATCCTCAATATGGGTGAACTTTAGTTTGCTATTGATCATTTGGGCCTTTAAATGTGAAAATGTCTTCATTATAGAAAATGGGGTGTTTGCTGTCCAGGAATGGGAATCATGGAGCCCTTTAGATGTTTGTAAACTTCAAGACGCAGCTGCCTTTGCCAGTATAGCTAATGGTGAGGAATATTGGGAGTCACAATTCAAAGACATCTGGGGGTTGCATAATGTAGAGAATAGCTGCTATAGAGAAAAGCTGATGGCTACTGTGATCAATAGTCAGACACTTGTGGGAAAGATCTCCCAGTCTCCAATCCAGTGAGTCCTTGAAGAATCTATGTTGTTCTTGTGCATCTTGGAGGAGAATTTAGTCATGTGTTTTCTAAAGTTATTTGCCTTTCATGAAAGGACTCTTGACTCTGTATAGTAAACTATTCTTTCTTTCCCTTCCAGCAAAGAAATTGCTGAAAGAATACCAAAGGTACCAGAAAGTCCAGGACCCTTCTTTGATCTCAAATCTGATGGCTCTTCCAGTCCCAGCTCCCCAGATTTCAAGTAAGCGGCGAACAAAAGATCCTGGGGGGGAGGAAGCTTGAGAAGGTTTCATCATGGCCAAGTATCATACCCTGAAATACTGGCAGAGAAGTCAGAGGTGACTTGAGTGTAGTGATCTGTAACTAACTAGATGGGCAGGCTTTAAGACTTTTCTATTGTATAGTAAGCTTTTTGCCACAAGTATGAATGTTTATGATAAGCAAAAAGGCTCTTGAGGCTGATGGTTTGGGGCTTGTGTTCCTCCAGCAGAGCCCTGTCCAGTCAGACATCAGGGTACTGTGTGATGCAGCCCCTGTCCCGTTCCTCATCCAATGGAAGCAGCTGTTGTAGCGGAGTGAGAGAGCATGAGACGTCCGAGGAGGAGGAGAATGAGGCGGTCAGTGTGGGGTCTTTTAGATCCCTTTCACTTGAGTAACTCACCTATCCCATCTGAGCAGATGCAGCATCCCTGGAAGTGCCCTCTAAGGCCTGTTTCCCATTTCTCTTGTGCAGGAGTTGATGTGTTCCCTTGAAGGTCCCCAGAAGCAGGACTCTCTGGTTCAGAGTGCATGGTTAGATGATAGTGTCTGTACACCCAGCAGTACCAGCTCACCAGGTAAAGACTGAAATGAGTTCTTGCACAGGTTCTAGGGCAGGGTGAAATAATGGTCTACTTCTGCATCATCATTCTTGGTATATGGAGACATGGTTGGCCCCTAATGTCCCACATAACACTGAAAGGGAGTGTACCCTTATGGAGAAGAAGAAAAAAGCCTATTCACATAATGTGTACATGACTATAGGTTTTCTAGCTAGACATAAGGATGCTCAGTATCCTTCAGGATGCCCCAGGGGACAGGACTAGTCCAAGGTTGAATCCTTTAGGAGAGTCTTGAGATCTGCCTTGCCTTGTAGTTGGAAGTAACATCACAGCTTAGTTCAGTTTCCCACAATCTGACACACTCCAGATCACTACAACTTCCATCATCTGCAGTCAATATACCCATAGTCTGTTGTGGCTTTGAGTAAAGGGAATTATAGTCAAACACATCTGGAGGGTGCCTGTTTGGCAAACTCTGATTTCATACTTTGGCTCTGGTTTCTCTATTATATGTTTGAATTAAGTAAATAAATGAGTATTATCTGTTATCTCTGATTCTACTTTCTGACACATTCTGGTATTTAGGAAAATATTCTCTCTGAACCTGGAAATTACGTTTAACCATGCATTTCTCTCTATTTCCAAATCAAATTTACCCAAAGTGGCATTATACATATGCAACAAGGAGTTATCAGCAGAGGTTTGCAGGGGTGCAATATATGCACATACACACACATTGAGGAAAAATCCCTGAGAGTGAGAAGTGCCCCTAAACAGGCCAATGGCCAGAGACCATGCAATATTGGCTGTCTAAAAGTGACAATAAAAATAAAAATGAGTTCCTGGAAAATGGGGATAAAGAATGAACAGATATAAAAGGGCTAGGTAATCTGAGAATCTATTCTTTATTTAAGAATCTATTCTTTATTTAAGAATCTATTCTTAAATATCCCTTGGTATAGAAGTGACAGCTGCCTCTAAGCATTGAAGGGTTGTCACATTGAGGATGAAGCAAGCTTGTTTTCTGCTGCTCCAGAGATCAGAACACAGAACAGCTACAGGAAAAGAGAATCCCGTTCAGCATTAGATGGAATTTCCTGACAGTGAGAGCTGTTCGACAGTGGAACATACTCCCTCGGAGTGTAGTGGAGTCTCCTTCCTTGGAGGTCTTTAAACAGAGGCTGGATGGCCATCTGTGATGACTGGGTCTCCAGTCATCTGGGAACTTCTCCTGAACTACAAAGGGTTAATTTGGGAGGAGGAACATGCTAATGAGAGATGATATCACATGCTAATGAGCTGTGACATCATAGCTGATGTAAGGTCTAACTGACCAATCAGAGAGTAAGACCGCGAGATTCAAGAACTTTCTATGGGAAGTCTTAAAAAGGCTTGTGCAGCCATGCACTCCTTTGTCTCTCCCTGGATCCTTTCCTGAGGGAGGAACCAGATGCTGTCTCTTTGAGTCTGGGAGACACAGACTCAAGGGAATGCAGGTCGAGAGGCCAGGGGGCCCTCCCTGCATCCAGGAACTCAAAAGGACTACAAATCCCATCTGCCGTGAGTAGTTAGGAATGTGTTGGCTAGTGCGTTTAGGCCTTTTGTTATTTTCAACAATGGCTTGTCTGGAATGAACTCTGTAACTATGTTCTTTGACCTGCAAGGGCAAAGGGGCTTTGCAAGAGTGTTATAAATTCTTTCTATCCTATTCTATCCCTTTTTAAAATAAACTTCTTTCTTAAAAAGCATCTGCTATCTCTCTTACTCCTATACACGTGCCTAGACTCGGCTACTGATTGCTCTGGGTGAGCAAGAAAGGAAACTAGATCTCTCTTTCTATCCCTCACAAGTCCCAGTGTATGTGTGGGGAGGAATTGATTCACTGGGTGGTGGCAGCGCGACTATAGGACCTCCAGGGGTCTCATTCTGCTCAACAGGGAGCAAGAATGGAGATCTAGGAGATCCTAGAAGGGAAAGTGTGACAAGAGGGGACTCCCTGGGAGTAAAGGGCCACGCACAGGGCGCCAAGGGCTCCAGGGAAAGGCCCCCAAGTCACCACACCATCTGTCAGAGATGCTTTGTTTGTGAGTTCCTCCATGGCAGGGGTTGGACTGGATGGCCCTTGGGATCTCTTCCAACTCTATGATTCTATGAGCAATCAAAGATATTGATGTAGCTGGGACTGAGCACAAGTGTATTCACACACCACCGCAAAACTACAAAATGGTGAGGAGTCCCTCCATGCCCCAAGAAAACAGCCCAAAGAGGGCTGAGCATGCTCAGTTGGTAGGAAATGTTAAGGAACTAAATGCAGTAAAAATAATTTTTTTAAAAATCCAACATATCATGGCTTGTGGGTAGGAGAATTGGAACAGAGTGACTGGAACCCAGAGCAGAAGCCTTCTACATTTTGTTTCAGGACCATAACCTGATAGCTGTTAATGGTATAATTCTTCATGAATTTGCTTTTAAGGCCATTGGGGACCAAACCAGATGAGAAATTAAGTGCATCTATTTTAACAAACAAACAAACAAAAACAAACAAATAATATTCTACAACCAGCAGCCTCAAACTTGGATCAGGGCTGCAATGCACATGGTGGGGAGATGGGGACATTCTTTATCCATACTCCTGCCAAAAATCATCCTGTGCCACATGTTCTCCAAGAGGGAATGTATGGCCCATGGAGAAAATGTGCAAAAGGAAGGGCCTCTTCAGGGACATAGCCAAGGGGGGGGGGTCTTGGGGTCTGGACCCCCCCTTCCCTTAGAAAAATGAATGGTGTGTGCTGCTGCACCGCCACACCCAAGCCCCATTATAATGGTGGCACTTAGTCTGGACCCCCCCCCCCTTCCTAAAATCCTAGCTACGTCCCTGGCCTCTAATGGACCTGGTCTGATCTAGTTTGACTAGGTCAGGACCTTGTGGAATAACTATTTTTTTAAAAAATATATGAATGCATGATCTTATTTATCATTTATGTATTGTTCAGTGTGGTCTTAAAGTAAATGATATTACCATATCCTGTGGTAGCTGATTCCACACATGACTTATACATAATGTGAAGAAACCTTTTCTAAATCAATAGCCTATTAATTTCTTTGATTGATCTAGTGTTCTAGCATTATGAGAGACAGAGCAAGAGAAAGTCAGAAAGAAAGAATGAATCTCTATCCAAAAAATATTTGTTTCTGTATGTTATTGTTATTGTTATTTTTATAGACCCCTTTTCTCCAAAATTGAGACACAAAATGGTTTACAAATTAAATGAATAGTACAATTAAAAACATACAAAAGTGAACATTAAAATAGAATTAAACTGGTACAATATTAAAACATAATTTATTAAATGAATAAAATGTAATTAAAAGACTAAAATGTTTAAAAACAATACATATTAAAATACTAAAATACATTAAAACAATAAAAAATAAAGTTTTATACTTAATCTTAAAACTTCAACTGTTTGTGAAGGCCTGATAGCACAAAAATGTTTTAACTTGTTGCCTGAAAGACAGCAAGGATGTGGCCATCCTGACCTCTCTGTGGATATAGTTCCAAAGTCTGGGAGCAGCCACCAAGAAGGCAGTCCCTCTTGTTCCCACCAAAATGAGCCTAAGAAGGTGGTGGGACATAGAAGGCAGCCTCTCTAGGTTATCTTAAAACCCTAATGGGTTTTTGCAGGGAGATAAAGTCCTTCAAATAACCTGGACTCAAGCCGTATAGGGCTTTATGTGCAAAATCAGCACTTTGAATTGTGCCCAGAAATGGACTGACAGGCAGTGCAGATGTTGCAGAAGGGGAGTTGTATGTGCCCTGTAGTGGGTCCCAGTTCACACCTTGGTTGCTGCTCTTTGGGTCACCTGGAGTTTCTAAGCCAGGCAGATCCATGTAGAGCATATTGCAGTAATCAAGATGGGATGCAACTAAGGCATGCACCTTATCAGACAGTGGAGCTTTCCAGAATGATGAGCCACTTTTAACCTACAAGAGTAGTTGGTGAAACTAGAGCTGGATTGCTGTGATCAGTTTAGCAAACACTGTAGATCAGAGGTTCCCAACCTTCCTAATGCCGCGACCCTTTAATACAGTTCCTCATGTTGTGGTGACCCAAACCCATGAAATTATTTTCGTTGCTACTTCATAATTGTAATTAAATAGGTGTTTTCCAATGGTCTTAGGCGACCCCCATGAAAGGGTCATTCAACCCCCAAAGGGGTCCTGACCCACAGGTTGGGAACAACTGCTGTAGATGAAGTCCCTCAGATCCCATCCACTGCAGGTTGTGTGGAACTAGAGGGGGATGTAGCTATGGTTTTGTCAGAGTCCTATCTAGTAAATTGGTATGGTTAGTATTTTTTTTTTTTTTTTGTAGAGAACAGACACAAATCAGCTAAGACTGATCACTGCCAGTCCTAGCTGATCAATACTGTTAGGACAGAGGTGGTCAATGTTTTGTCTGTGTGGTCCTTGCAGCCTTAAAAGATTCTGTAGTGAAACTCCTCTTGCCAAAACCGATTGTCTATTCCAATGATTTGAGTAACTGTCATCCTGTATCAAGATGCTATATTTTCATGTGTCCTCTTCAGGTATTTTTCAGTGAAGCTGGTTATTTAGATAGATTTTAGACTAGTAGTCAGTTTAAACCTCCTTGGTTGCCCTGATGGGATAACCTGTTCTCAGAGATGGATGTGCAGTGTTACGTTTAAATCGTCCAGATCTCTCAGAAGTATTTAGTATTACTAAGGTACTGAACCATTTGACCCAGTGGTTTTAATAACATCTGGAGCAGGGTTGAAAGAAGACTCCCAAGTAATGGCTTAATCTTCAAATGAACAATTTTTCAAAAGTTGGAGGTTGTATATCCTGTTAATTGCTCAAAGGCTTCTCCTCCCTATTATTTTTCTTAAGGGAAAATAAATTTCAGGATCACTTCATCTAGTGGTCAGCCTGTCTTTAGTGGTCTGGAAGGATTTCTTTTTAATTTGGTATTGAATGTCCAGTGGGAGGTAAAGATGGATGTCCTCATAGACCAACAGTTTGGTGTCTCCCCCAGGCTTCTTAGACATAGGAACATTTTTTGTCATCTGGTGTGAACTTTCTAATGGCCCCTTCTCATTTCACTCCCTCATTGGCTTCTTCTGAAGCTTCCTTTCCATGGCCTTCCAACAAGGAGGCTAGCACCACTGGCCAGTTGGGTCACCTTCCTTTCATTGTCTTAACAACAGAATTCAAAGATAAGAGCCATGGTTAGCTTGGAAAATAAGTATGCAAAGGGACCTTGTAGCATCTTTGAGACTAATTGAAAGTTGGTAGCGTGAGCTTTCGTTGACTTGAGCCTACTTCCTCAGATGCATGGGGTGGAGTGGAGAGTCCACATGGACATTCCCACACACAGACTGCTATATAGGTCTGTCCCTGGATGTTGCACTCTAACCCATACATCTCAGGAAGTAGGCTCAAGTCTACGAAAACTCATGTTACCAACTTCTTTCAGTTAGTCTCAAAGATGCTTCAAAACCCCTTTGCATAATGATTTTCCAGCCCAACACAGCTATGTCTTTGAATACTGATTGTCTTGACAATGTCTTGCTTCTATCTTCTACCTACCCTACCAAATGACAGAGATCCCATCAAGATCTTCTGGTCACCATTGATGTTTTAGTGCCATAGGCCGAACAATGGAGATAAGCACACTGGCTTTAATTCCCATGCTAGGCATGGGATGTAAACTCACAGGAACGGATTGTATTGCGGAGCTCTGTCCCCGGGCAGTACTCATCTCGTACCTGGTCTGGGCTTCTCCCTGACCTTTTAAAGAACTGGAAAATCCCATTCTTTAAAAAGTCCAGGAAAAGCCCAGATTGGATGCAGCATGAGTATTGCCCAGGGAAGGAACTGTGCGATACGATCTGTCCCTGTGAGTTTACATCCCCAGTGCTGGAATGAAAGCTGGTGCGCTAATCTCCAAGTGAGCAATGATCTCTGGGTGCAGCATGTTAACAAGTACATAAGTGTTGGTATTTTTCTCTGTGAAATGCTTGAGTGAGTAAAGAACTAATTTTAGTACCCACAATCTAACCTGTTGTTGTTTTTGGTTCCTTTCAGTAACTCAGCTGCTCCCTTCTAGCAATGCGTCAGGCTCCATGGAGAAGGGAAAGGGCAGCAAAGTGGACGCTCAACGTTATAGTCCAGTATGTGCAAACTTTTTCCCCCGTTACATTAAGGAAGCAGGGAGGTTGACATATGGGTTCTTGATAATATAGCAAACTAGGGGCAAAGGGAAGATTGTTAAAGAAATTGCCCCTTCCTTGTTCCACAGGCTTCCATTTTGTGCTGTGTGTGATGTCATCGCTGGAGGGGGTCTCAATGCATGCTGGGTATTTCACAGGTAAACTCCATCTTGGAAGAGCCTCAGTACTCAGGGAAAAGGGCATGTGGGCAAAAACTGATGGAAACAGAGTAGGCTCTTTGCTACCCTATAAATACCTGCGGATAAATTTATTGAACTGTTTCCAATCCCAAAGCATTTCCCAAGGCTTCTTTTCCTTGGCCCTTCGCAGCAGTTTTGAAAAATGTCCCACAAACAACTGCTTTTCAACCTGATTTTCTCATAAAAACTTTTTGATCCAGCTAATAGCCACTGCGAGTCTCATGGATAACTTTCCAGTACTCTCTTGTTTTGTATGGTGGCCTTTCTACTGCCCATCTCCCTGTGTTGCTGTAGCTTTATTATTCCGCTGCATAATCTCTGTACTCATTGGCTGTCTTTTATGTGTGTTTTCTGTCTGTCTCTTGCTTTTGGCCTCTTGCATTACTGAGTGTGCATCCTTGGTTAGTTTTGGCGTACTCAGAAAGTGTGGATTAGAAAGTTAGGATTTATGGATTCTTTCAAACGATATTTTGCAGCTCTTTCAGCCATGCTAACATCTTTATAGCTCAATTTCCAGGTGACAAACTACTTATGCTGTGAACACTGCCTGATCTGAGACAAGACTCATGTTTTGTCTAGTCTTGTGCAGAAGCAAATAAAGCTTCTTAAAAGCTCAACAGATGTGAGGCTGTTGTTCCAGCTTCGTAGTTCAGAGGAGCACTACAGTTGTTAGTTAGCAGTACTGTACCTGATTCCGGTTGGCCACTTCTTCCAGTTGCATAAGCCTGAAGCTTTTTGGAGACCATAGGAGACGCCATTTCTTAATCCTACATCTTTCATAGTTTCTTACCCTCTGAATGTCACTGGGTTCAGATAGCACAAAAAAAGTCAAACCCAGCCTTGTAATCTGGTGGTCAGTCTTCCAAAGTGTCCTATGATGGATTTCCTCTGATGTGGACCAGTGGGTGTGTTGTTGTGGGTTTACTATGGGAAGCATGACCAGACTCACTGCCAAAACTTGGCAGAAACAGCATGACAGAGTTGTAAAAAATAATAAACAAGTGGAAATTTATTAAGACACATTTAGATCACACAGTAACCTCTTCCCAGCTGACTGTCCTATCACTATTACAGCTCCTCTGTCTCTATGGACTTTATCACACAGAGACAAATTTATTAAATCCAGTGCAGAAATGGGATTCTGAAATCCGCAAAACACCTGCTTTTGCAGGTTGTTTTTCAGGTGCATTGGCGTCAGTGAAAAATAGTGCAACATTAATCTGAATGCAAAGTTGACAAAATACATTCCTTTTTTACTTTCAGGAAGTTCCCAAAAGTTAAAAGGAAGGTTTTTGTCAACTTTGCATTCGGATTAATGTCATGTTATTGCTCACTGATGCAAACGTCATCTAAAAAACTACCTGCTTTTGTGGGTTATTCTAATTTCTGTTTGGGTTAACCCCGAATGTCGTGTTAAAAACAACCCACTAAAAGTTTTTTTCACTTTAAATCAAGTTTCTGTACAGGATCCATCCTGTGTGATAAACACCTATGGCTGAATCTACACAGGTTAAATAGGGTGTCCTTATCTCAAGCCCAGTCCTATTGGAATACATGATATCCCTCTCCTTCTGATGGGAAAAGACTTCTTTTCGCAGGCTGGAGCAGTCTTTCAAAATGGTGAAAAAAAGTCACAAAGATCTTAACTGGACCATTTCCCCATGTAGTGTCACTTCATACAAGACTTAACATCAATAAAGCTTTCCTGTCTCATCCCATTAAGCGGACACCATTGCATATGTCTGTTATAAATCTGTATGTGGACTACTGGCTCTCTGGTGACTGTGCTACCTGTTATAGTTCTGTGTCTGTCTTGATGCAGGAGTATTTGCCAGAACAATGATTCCCACACTTTGGTCCTCCAGGTGTGTTGGACCTCAACTCCCAGAGCCCTAGCCAACTTGACCAACAGTCAGGAATTCTGGGAGGAGAAGTCCAAAACACCTGGCAGATCAAAGTTTGGGAACCACTGCTACAACTGATATTTAAGAACATAAGAACAACCCTGGTGGAACAGACCAAAGACCAGCCAAGTCTATTCTGTGCCAACAGTGGTCACCCAGATGCAGTGTTGCCAACAAGCCTTGGAGATAATTCCCGGAATTGTTTGTCCAAAACCCGCTGAATCCCCCCACATCACACGGAATATTCAGCCACAATTCCCAGAAAATTCCCATAATGTTAAAATGGCGGAGTTTTTGCAAACAAACATAACATAATTGAATAAAAATAATTGTAACTTTATTCAACTCTCAAAATCACCATTGAACCAAACAAAGAATGTTTCAGTCCTTTTAAGATATTTATTTTGACATGAAGGGGGCTCAGGAAGCTTTGTGCCAAATAGAAATGTGTTCAGATGCAACCGCACTGCAGAAATAAATCCAGTTTGACACCCTTTTAATTGCCATGGCTCAGTGCTAGGGAATCCTGGGAATTCTATTTTTCGGAGACATTTAACCTTCTCTCCTCAGCAAACTCTGGTGTGACAACAAACTACAATTCCCAGGATATCATAGCACTGGGCCATGGCAGTAAAAATGGTATGAACTGGATTGTCTCTGGAGTGAAGATGCAGCCTGAGTTAGGTCCAAGACACACTGCAGAAATAAACCAGTTCAAGACCACTTTAGGTGCCCTGGCCAGTGAGGGAATCCTGGGAATTGTCTCTGGAGTCTGGAGTGAAGATGCAGCCTGAGTTGGGTCCAAGCAACACTGCAGAATAATCCAGTTTGAGACTGCTTTAACTGCCCTGGCTCATGCTAGGGAACCCTGGGAATTGGTAGTTTTGTGAGAAAGAGCTCTGTGCCACAATGAACTACAATTCCCATGCATCTGAGGAAGTACGCTTAAGTCTAGAAAGCTTCAATGTGCTGCCAACTTTTCTTTCTTCTGTGAGTCTCAAAGGTGCTACAAGACTCTCTCTCTCTCTATCATCATCACCATATTATTATCATACAACAAAATGCAGCTGAAGAAGTGGACTTAAACTGGCTACACTGATATCCGTGTAGACTCATCTCTGGGGCTGTGATCTGGAAGCGTGGAGGCAATTCCCTGGTCAAATCCTGGGATTGTAGTTTGTTGTGACATGTTGAGACACTCTGCTTTACGCACCAGCCAGGGCTCCATGCATGAAATTCTGGGCTTGTGGGTTGTTGTGCCCAGAATCCCATCATTGCAGGGAGCCTTGCAGTTAGAAGCAGTGCCAAACTGGATTATTTCTGCGATGGGATGGCAAGGAAGAGAACGAAAAAGAGAGCCACAAAACAAAATTCTTGGAAGACAGGGCAGCAGGGATGCCAACTGACCAGGTGCTCTGCCCATGCTCAGAGGCATATTTAATCACTAACACACACACACCACACACACTCAGGACATCACATTCACATCACACAACCCAAATGGTCCACCTCACAGTACAACAACGACCCTGAGAGGTAGCTTGGGGCACTCTGCCAAAGCTCAGGAATTCAGAAATCCAAATGTCACTCTCAGGCACACCTGAAGCCCAAACATCAAGCCATGATCAAGTATTGCCTTTGTGTGCCTGAAAACTTATGTCTTACTGGAAATCCAAGGCAATTGGCAAGCCAGCCAAGATCCCTCACTCCCTGCTCTCTCCAGCACTGCAGCCACTGTGCTTTCCCCTGAGCCTGAGAATGCCGGGGGGGGGGGGGGGGGGCAATCACTGTCCTCTCGTGATTGGCTGAACTATTCCTCCAAACAGTTGGGGTTGGTTGTGGCTTGCTCCCTCCTGGCTCTCAGAGGGAGTCATTAGAGAGAGAGAGAGAGATTTCTCTCCAGCCCTCTTGGCTGAAAACTGTTACACTCCAAAGGGTTGGGAAGGACAGAAGTAGGACATGAGCTATGCAGCTCCCTCCCTCTTATGTTCTCCAGTAACTGGTAGCGAGAGGCTATTGCCTCAGGCATTGCAGGTGACATACATAATTACTCTACACCCAGTCCATCCTGAGCTGACCACCAGGGACAACCACAGGAGGCCTGTAGACCCCTTGCCTCCATGGACCATGCAACAGGTCTGCAGCCTGCCTCTGGAATTCAAAAAGAGGCACTTGGGGCATCTCAGGGCTACTAAGGAAGAGCATGTGGCTTCTGAGAGCCCAATTCAGAGGGGCAGAAAAGGATGGGATAGACTGCCATATGGGGAAGGGAGTTCCAGGCAGCTGGCTCACAGAGACAGGGCTCACTGCAAGGTGGCCACATCGCTCCTTCTCCCAGTCACAAATTTACAAATAAAGTGCAGGTTGATTAGGACATGACTGCCAGGAAGAAAGACTTTCCCATCTTGGTGTTCTGCTTGCTTCAGGATCGGTTCATAATCTTGGTGGGTTCTATCACCTCTGCTTCCAATCACTTTTGAATGTTAAAAAGCTTCAGTCCTGTTTCAGGTGCTTTTGTACATGTAATGTATGAGCACTATTGTCCATTTATTCCTAGTCTATGCTGCTCCATGTCCTATTATTATGCATCAGCCCATAAAAGGATCTCCCTTTTTATCCCTGAGCTAGTCAGTCTTTGGTGTGTGTACCAAATGGTTCTGAAAATCCAAGTCTGTCACAGCATCCTGTCTGCACACTTGTTGACTGCACCTCTTTGTTCATCTAAATGCTGAGCTGAAGGGTAGGAAGAAAACATTCTATCAAGGTCTAGTGACTGCATCTTCTCCCAGCTTTCTATTATCACAGTTGACTATTTCCCCTTCTTTTCATTTGTAGGACTTGCTGCTGAAGTAAGACCTCACAGTAATTCACCCTGAAGTTTGGAGATTTTGCTGGATTACCAGAAATGTCTAATCTGATCCGGACCTTCCGCTTCATTCAATGAAAGCTTCACCACAGACAGTAAGGAAGCCAACCACACAGTCCCAATGTGGCATTTGCTCATCCATATGTGTCATTCCAGTTTGACAATCTCAGGAGGGCAGAACCAACTTAAGTCTATAGAGGAAGTCTCCCATCTACCATAATTCCAGAAGCAAACGAGGGGAGTGCTTTTTTCTGTTTGTTCCTATCACCGCTAAAATTAAGCATTCAAGATGCACTTGGAAGGACCTGGCGTGTCCCACAGGGCCTTCTCAAGAAGGCAGCATTCTGCACCTGTTCTTCATTGTGCTGGCCTCAAAAATTTAGGAGCAAAAAATGGTTCCAACATATTAAAGGATTACACCTAGTTTGTAAGCAGCAAATGAGTTGTGTATTATGCAACACAGGTAGGACACATTTGTACCAAAGTACACAAGTGTGATAAGGGGAGGGGCTTGTATTTGTTTCACAACTCAGGGGATGTTCAAGGTCTTTGTTTGGCATTTCATGAAACCACCATCACTTTTCCCAAGTGTCTGTGCCATCAAGAACATGTAAATGTGTGACCCCTGTGCTCCATGCTTGTTGTGTCTGTGGTGTCTTGGGCTTGCAATAAAAGTTTACTATGACAAATACACTGAACTTCATTCTTGTTTGTCTAGAGTTCTTGTCAGAATCTTCTAGGATGAAGATACAGGTTTTGGACCATATTATCTTATTGTTGTTCTTAACCTTGTTGTAGAGTAGTGAAGACTGCATGGCATCTGTTCTGCAGTGAGTCAGCTAAGATATTTAGGCTGCCATCTTATATTCATTTTTCTGCCAGTCAGCCCATTGGGATTCAGTGGGGCTTTCTTTTGTGCAATTAGAAGTGGATTATGTTCATCAAGACCTGCTGAAGTAGGTTTTTAGGAGCTTGTTGTGTATAGTAAAGATTCCTGGCTATGGAGCCCAGCATATTGGTTACAAAAAACATGATCCCAGAGGAGACTGCTCCAGGCCCAGATATTACTCCCTTTCTCCTCCCTCTTGCCAAATTATAACAATGTGTCTCATGCTTTAATATGGCCTTCATATTTACAAAAGACCTCTGGCTGATTTTACAATGCTTGTCCCTGACATAAGTACAAATGAGCTGACATCTACCATTCACAAATGAGAGTCAATGTACTAGGCAGCCTGAGCTCAGAAAGGATTAATAATAATTACAACTGCATTCCTTTCTCCAATAACTAAGGCATTACTAAGGCGCAGTACAGATGGACAGCTCCTTGCTGTCCGTTTTTGCCATGTCTGTGCTGCAGCATCCCTATGCTGCAGCACAAACGCGCCACAAAAAAAAAGAGCCACCCAGATTGGCTTCTTTCTTGCGACACTGGAAGCAGGAAGAGGCGCCACCATGATCCCACTTCCTGCCTGCAATGCCTGGTCGCGGTACCATGGCAGCCCCAGTATGGTTGGGAGGCCACCATCATACCGGGGTCCGTACATATTAGGGTTTGGGAGCATGCGTTTGTTGCGTGCTCCCGAACCCTAAAATTGCCTTCGCCATGCTACAAAGCGCCTGGGCCTAGGTTACCTTGATTGTACCATAACAAGGAATTGCTTCATTCCTTCCACACTGTAACTGTTTGAGCTACTTTTTAATTACAGCAAGTATATTGCCTAAGTATAGATGTATCATTGAATACCAGTCAGGAAAAATCTCAGTGTGATAAACACTCTAGTCTTTATGGCTGAATACTGCCTGAAGGTGGGAAGACCAGTAAGTCTCTTAAAGGTATGAGTTGAGCTGTTCGCTGTTGCACTTTATGCCCTTGGATGACCAACACTGCTTCCAGATAAATCTGTTACACTGTAACTTCCATTTTGAACTTGAAATTTTTGAGGTGGTCCATATATTGTGTCCCTTTGTAAGACTTCTGTTTTCCCCCACTTCTTCCATCTTTTTTGTCCATGAGAAAAACAGATCCACACTGCTGACTGGGAAATGAAGGAGCCCTACACATGAAATCCATTTAGCCAACCCCTCACAGCCCACAACCCTTTCCAAATTCTTGCCAGTCCAGAAAAACTAATGGGTAGTTCATACCTTACATTCTGGTAATTATGCCTCTAGCACAAGTATTCTCACACAGAGACTATTAGGTATTTCAGGAACTCGCACCATCTTTAACAATTATTACAACCAAATTTATATAGTCATGGTTACAGTTGCGACAGTGACTCTTATTCATTCAGCTGCATTTACAGGACAAAGGAAGGAATGGATAACAGAATTATATATACAACCAAAAGAAAGAAACAGATGACAAAAGAAGTGACGTGCATTAATTAATGTCTCTGTTAAGGCACATTTCTGATTCACACTGATCCACACTATATTGCAAGGTGCTACAAGTCAAGGGATGCACACCACTGTGCATAAACCCTAACTGCACGTAGAGGCAATTGCTGTGATACCTAGCTCGGTGTTGTCTCATGATTCCCTGTTCCAGACTTAAAAGATGCTTCTCCAACAGTCCTCCTGAGTTGACTTTGTGGAACCTGGCAACACAGAAATTCCCTAAAGCTATACGTTGCTTCGATGTCCTGTTGTTTCTCCTCAGAACTCTTATAGCTTAGAGTTTAGAAGATCCAGGAACTGGCCCAAGCCATTTCTCTCCTGCAAAATGAATTAGCACCAAGAGTGCAAATTAGATTTAGAAGGCAAGAACAGCTTTAATGAGTAACAATTTAAATGCATACATTAAGTTAAAAGCACCTGTGGAAAATGAGTCACTTTTAATGGTGTTCACATTCCCATCCCACATGGTAGAAATAGGAAATGTGTGGCTCTCCAGATACTGCACCTTCCATCATGCCTCTCACTGGTTGAGTAGCTAGGGATGATGGAGATGCAGTCCAGCAATATCTGGAAGACTGCATGTCCCATCCTTGCTCTATGTGTTATTAGATTCAAGCAGATTTCACCACTAGAACTTCCCAAAATTTTAAAAATCCAGAGAGACACCTAAATATCACGATCAGTCAAACTATGCCTCCACTATTGGCCTTTAACCTGCAGTTAGCAGTTCACATGACCAAACATCTGAACAAAACTACATTCCCTGCACAGAGAAATATTGTGAAGATGAGGCTACTAGAACTTTCCCCTGACATGCCATTTCTTTTGATAGGAAGGAGTATTCAGTCAATGGAGTATGCACTCACAGTAGTATTTCTGCAAAACAAGTTTACTACCTCACGATAAACAGACGTGGAATTCCTCAGTAAGAGCTCAGCCATTCTGCTTCTCTGGGAAATTCTTTTCCACCTGTGGTGGACAGGGAAGGCATCTGGGAGCAACTCCTACTCCTCCTTAGCAACTGGTTGTATGAATAAGAAATTCCACCTAAACATTAGGAAGAACTTCCTGACAGTAAGTTTGACAGGGGAATTGGTGGGTGCTGAAGTCTCCTTCTTTGGAGATATTTAAACAGAAGCCAGATGGCATCTGTCAGGGGTCCTCTGATTGTGTCTTCCTGATGGAAGAATGAGATTGGACTGGATGATCCTTGAGGTCTCTTCCAGCTCCATGATTCTATGGATCTTCCTCAGACACAAATGAGCAGTGACTGAATTTCAGCTGCTAGAGGCAGGAGCACCACCACCACTCATCAGTAACAGACTGCATGTCATCTCCTTCAGGACTAACATTCATTAAAATGAAAACAATAGTACTGAATAATTAAGCAGTATGTGGACATACATGTGTATGTGGGAAATAATTCTTTCTGTGAAAAGAAAAAAGTAATAATAGGATAATAGCTAACTGCTAAGTAGTCCAGCTCAAGTGAATGTTCTCACCTGCGTTAAATACCTGTGGGCAGGGGACTAGCCCTAGTCACATTGTTTCAGCTGCCTCATTCAAGTATATCCAGGGAATGGAAAAATTTGAGTTTGCTGAAGTCAGATATTTGAGCTCCAACTGGACCCATATGAGTCTCACATCAGCATCAAAATCCTCACCCTTGTGTGTTTCTATAGCACCATCCATGTACATGGCATTTTACAGTTACAGAATAAAGCAATAATAACTATTCCAATATTACAAAACTACTAAAATACAATGCAACTCCCCTTAAACTTAAGCATACACTTGTGACAAGATATCCTTGGTATTTTCAGAGCTTGCTTCTAGTCTAAAGCCACAGACTTGATACTTCCACTGAAAATGAGCTGAACAAAGCAAATCTGGGGAAACTTTCATCCTTATCCGTTGACTACCAGATGTTTTAACCTATAGATCCTACCAGATAACACTCAACATGGCAATGAGGAAAGAGCCAAATGTTCTCCAGCACTGGAATAGCTATTAAGCAAGTGATGAACACCCATCACTTAAAACAAATAAAAAAGAAAATCTGCTTCAAGGAGCAAATAATTTGGCAGAGAGAAAGCTCTATATTCCAAATTTACCCACTACAAGTTGCTCCTCATGCAATGGAGTTCCAGTCATGGTCACTCTTGCAGAGACATATCTAGAGACCTCTGTGTGGAATGGGGAGAGAAACGGGAGTGGAAGAGGCTGGTTGCAACAAATATGCAATGGGCAGAGAAAAGGTCCATCACTTTACTCAAAACTCCACTTCCTATATGAGAGCTTCAGTATAACAATATTGGAATGAATTAGGCAAAAATGGCATATTTGGTGTAGAATCTTGGTGCAGAATTTTGATTGACTGAACACAGGATTTCTCTCTTTTCTCCTTTTTAGTACTGTGTACATATAGCCCTGGCTATGCTCTCCCAAAGGTCCTTAGCATAAGGGCAAGATATAACAAATATATCAAAATAACAGCTTAAATTGGTGGCAAGGTCAATGAAGACTATAATTAGAAACCTGTCTAGATAAATTCCTATGGGACAGAAACATTGGGACACATTTAAAACAATGTAAAATGAACCCATGCTAATCTGTCCTCAATAAGGGGTCCCTAGATAGGGAGCAAGTCAAAATACCCCAAAGGCACCAGATCCCGGATGATCTTGGAAGCTAAGCAGGGTCAGCTCTGATTAGTACTCAGATGGGAGACCCTCAACAAATATAAGGTGCCTCGTTTCAGAGGAAGGAAGTGGCAAAATCACCTCTGAGTATTTCTTGCCTAACAAAAACCTATGAAATTCACGGTGTCGTCATACGTTGGCAGATGACTTGAAAGCACACACACATACAGCTGGGAAGCAAATAGCAGGGAACTCAGGAATTTGTTAAACATGAGTTGCTCAGAATGGTTATATGTATGTTTAAGTATATGCAAGGGGCCCAAACCTTCCTTGTAGCATGTTTGTTCAATTAAGAACCTGAAAGGCTGCTAACTGATATGTGACAGTTAAGAAAACTTATATGTGACATTAAGAGCACTCACCCAAGAGACTTGCCAGTAATTCTAAACGATCTGAACCAAAGAGAAGCTGAGGCTGGTCATCAACATAGGTAACAGAACATGGCATCCCAAATGCCTAAATGGGGAAACACAAGAAAGAAGGCTGTACTTCCATTACCCAGTCTGGTGAATTGGACATGAACCTGCAGAGTTCAAATCTGCAAGGTAACTCCCAGGTTGGGTAGATGAACATGTAATTCTCATTGCTTTTCTTTAAAAATACAGTGGTGCCTCGGGTTACGAAATTAATTCGTTCCGCGGCTAATTTCGTAACCCGAAAAACCTTCGTAAGCCGAATTGCCATAGGCGCTAATGGGGAAAAAAGCCGCGGCTCTGCCGCGGCTCCATTTAAAACAGAGCCGGAGTTTTTTCGTAACCCGAAAAAACTTTCGTAACCCAAAACAATAAATCCCTATGGGATTTATTCGTATCCCGAAAAATTCGTAACCTGGGTATTTCGTATCCCGAGGTACCACTGTATAGGAATATGATGGGTTTTTTAAAAAAGTTAAATAAACTCAGCACTTTTTATGTAACCTCTGGTTGTGGTTCAGTTCATGATTGCCATGGACTGTAATAGTTATGGTTTGTCTACAAATGGGCCATCACATACAGAACTTTCAAATCATCCCCTACAAATTTAAACATAATCCCTCTCAATAGGAACCATTTACGTCTTCAGCAAAAGTAATCACATGTTGAACAATCACTTACCTATGTAAGTGCGAGAGAGAGAGAGAGAGGGAATGGAGAGAACTAGCTCAGTGATGGAAAAAGATATGACAGATTTACCAGGTATTCACCTACTTGTTTCCCCTGATTTGTCTCTTCTCTGTTCATGAGCTGTCTAATGTTATCAGTAAGGAAACTGGCTGCAACATACCACCAGTGACCACTGTGAACAATCAGGAGGATATCTAAGTAGAAGCCAAGAGGCCTGCTTTGCCTGGGATTAAAAATCCACTACTGGGCTCCAGATCTTGATTACTGGCCAATTTGAATACTGATTAGGATTTTAACAGGCTTTGATTTTTGTATCCTCATTACCCCACAACACACTCCTTGAAAAGGTCTTTGTTCACCAAGTATAGGCTTGAAGTGATGCTTGTGTCTCACCCCATATCCCAGGACTTCATCTGTTGTTGCTTTCAGACGATTCTTCACTTCAGGTGTGCTGCTCATTTCCAGAAGCTTCTGAGCTTGGCCTGAGGGCAATCCTGCTTTCCCTGCAGCCTGAGAAGAAAGAAAACAGATAGCTCACACAACCAAGTTTAATCTGAGTAAAAAGTCTTTCAATACTGACAGGATTACAGCCCACCTAGGAGAATTTAAAGGAGAGAACAGCAAGTAAGCAAGTATACTTTGTAAGAGTGTCATGATGCTAACATACCTGAACAGAATTTAGGCATGAGAGAAAGGCTGTAAAGGGCTGTACCACAGCCAAACTGCATCAACACTGATGGAATGGCCTATTTTTGGATTTTCAGTATGAAGACAGTCTGTATTCTGCTTGTTGTGATGGCAGAATTCATAGCACACATTTTGTTTTTCCAAAGTAAGAGAGATTTTAAAAATCCAAACATCTAGAACACATGCAGTAAAAGTAAACACCTGCAATGTTTGTATTTTTATTATATTAAAATTATGCATAATGCATGCTTTTTTAGACACAAAGCTGCTTTTTCCTAGAGTCTGACTCTTGGTCAATATAGCCCTGCAATTTCTTGCTCTGACAAACACTTGCTCTCTAGAGGATTAGGCTTGATCATGAGAAATGCAGAGAACTGAACCTGGGATGGAACGCCACCAGCCCTCCCCACCCAACCAAGACACACCTCCACTGCCAATTACAAGACTTCTCTATCTAAATTGAAAATTACACAGCACTTTTGGAAATTAGACTGTAGATACCATAGGGACTTTGGCAAGATTACCTGTGTACGGAGAACTCTCATAAAGTCTGGCAGAAAGTGATACTATCTGATAATAATATTCAATGCTTTTTTCTTCGATCACATTGGAAGATGAGCAAGTGAAGATATTAGGGGGACCTTCATGCTCATCTCCAGTATTATTTATGCTATACTATGTCATCAATGCCCATCAGCACTCTACATCGGGCAAACAGGCCAGTCCCTGCGCCAGAGCATAAGTGGACATAAATCAGATGTTAGGAATGGGAATACACAAAAACCTGTGGCAGAACATTACCATCTCCCTGGGCATTTCATGTCAGACCTCAGAACAGCAGTCCTTGAACAAAAGAACTACACAGGTAGATTGGAAAGTGAAACAGCAGAATTGGAATTAATCCATATACTACAGTCTCTCAGCAATTACACTGCCTTGGAGGGTGGTGGACAATGGCTTCCTGGCTCATTACACACATTTCAACACTATCTGACCCTATCCTCATGGGGGCAGCCTAGATTCATCTATTCTCTCCACCTGCAGGCTAGTTTCCAAGGCCAAACTGGTCTTACCATCTCATTTCAATATCCAATGGCTATGTCTTTGTCCACAAACAACCACTGTTAAAACTGGAGTTGCTATTTTTTCCATACCCAAAAGATTTTGAATCTGAACTGACAGTCTAACATACCTATGGCATATGTGTGTGTGTGTGTGTGTGTGTGTCCCTGGCCTCCACTCCACCAAAAACATCTGAGGAAGTAGACTGAAGTCTACAAAAGTTCATGCTGCCAACTTCTTATGTGGAAAGATAGTAAGAGAAAAAGATAAGAATAAACTTACTGCCAAAATGTTTGCTGGCTGGGTAATGTCTTCATCCTGGAGAGAGATGAAGTAAAGCAACTGATTACAAATGTTCTAGGACAAGAAACCAACAATGCTAAGCATTTAAATGTCAATACAACTATCTGGCTTCACGGATGTGTAAGAAAAATGCCCCCAAACAAAACTGACAGGGATGATCCCATTTAATTTCCCTGAAGAGAGGTGGAAGCCAAATATGCAAGTTTTCACAGAATCATTGAATCAGAGTTTGAAGGGCCGCCCAATTCAATCCTCTATTAAGAAATTGATTTCTTAACCTAATCTATTTCTGCACTGGCTACGTAGAAGTGAAGAAAAGCAGTCTGTCATTTTAGATTTCCATGAAGATTATTTCCATAAAATTCTATATTTTATTGGCAAGAAGACTTTTAGTTACTTATTTACTTTTACCCAAGTTAGACCTATACAACTTGTATCCTGCAAAGCTGAACAAAGTCCCTCAGACATGCACTTAGCTCTGCCCAATGACCGCAACAATCTGAATTTCCAATTTTGGGAGGACAATAAAGGCAGTTAATTATTAAGTCCTTGGTGGGCTTCCATACCGTGGTATAGCTGGTATAGTGAGTGATCATTATGCAAGCCCAACCTAGGCCATTTTAGCTGGCTGCCAGTTTGTTTCTGGGCACAATTCAAAGTGCTGGTTATGATCTATAAAGCCCTATATGGCTCAGGTCTAGGCTATTTAACAGACTGTATCTCCCTGTATGAACCCCCCTGGGCTCTGAGATCTTCAGGAGAGGCCCTTCTCTCAGTCCCACCACCATTGCAAGCATGATTGGTGGGGACACGAGAGAACAGGACCTTTTAAAAAATAAATAAATTAAATAAATAAATTAAATAAAAATAAAAATTTTCCATGTCTGCTCCTTGACTCTGGAACTCCCTTCCCAGGGAGACCAGAATGGCCTCCTCTTCATTGTCCTTCTGCCACCAGGCTAAGACCTACCTATTCAGACAGGCATTTAAAACAGAAAGCTTTTAAAGAACAGCTTGGGGATGTTGTATTATTTTAAAGTGAATACTTTAAATGCTTTTAAAGTGCTTTTCTCTCTTTTAATTGTATTCCATTTTAAAACAAATGATCTGTTTTAATATTGTAATAGTTTAATTCCATTTTAATTGTCACTTTTGTAGCTTTTAAATTATATTGTGTTTTTAGATTGTAAGCTGCTTTGAGTCCCAATTATGAGGGGGAAGTGGAGTACAAATAAATATATTTTTTCCTGAAGAAATAACTGTATGGGAAAATAAAATGGATACTTACTCGAGACCAAACACGCATCCAAAGTTCTCTAGACACAGATTCCACAAACTGAGGTTGTGTTAAATCCACAGCTGTGATAAAACGCATGGCAGATAGACTACCTGTATTTGGTAAAAACAGATAAGACTATCAGATCCAACAAATATCAACAGGATAAATATCAACTGCACAAATATCTTCACAGCACCTGTGCAAATATCAACAAGAAAAGTACCATACTGCTGCAAAGCATCAATACACATGCATGGGCATGTACAAGCATGCTTGTGGGAGTGCATGTTCTTTAATTGTTTGGCAAGAGTCACTGACAGCAGGAGGAGAAAGGCTGAGGTCAAATACTGTATGTGTGAAGGACATAAGCACTGGAGGAACAGACCACTGGAAGCCAGCAGATTTGTCTGCCTTCCTTCATTACCACCATGTGATTCTGGAAAAAGGGACCCTTTTAGCACAGTGCACCAACAGTTACTGGCCGCAATCTGTTGCTGTTGTGTGCCTTCAAGTCATTTTTTATCTATAGTGTTCCTAAGGGGAACCTATCATGGGATTTTCTTAGCAAGATTTGTTCAGAAGGGATTTGACTTTGCCTTCCTCTGAGGCTGAGTGTTTGACTCTCCCAAAGTCACCCTGAGGGTTTCCATGGCCATGTAGGGACTCAGACCCTGGTCTCCAGAGGTGTAGGGCAAAGCTATAATCCCTATGTTTATGTGCCTTCATGTCACCTGTCAACTTATGGCAACACCATGAACTTCACAGGCTTTTCTTAGATAAGGAATACTTAGAGGTGGTTTTCGACTAAATTTTGACTAAAATTTCTAGATCTATATATGAGTATATAAGTATTCCTGAGTTCTTAAGAAACATTTATAGTGTAGGGTATTCCAATTACAATCCTCAAGCAACTTACTATAAGATAAGTAGTATGACACAAACACTTCAGCCCACATTGAAGAATGAATTGCAACTTTGGTAGTAGACAGCTCAGCAGAGCATCATAAAGAGCATCATAAAGCTCTTTGCTTCTACTTCATATAGATGTTATTTATGGTAAAGAGGGCAATGTTATATTTGGATGTGAAACCTCTTGAGCTACTGAAGAATTTTAAATTAGCAGATTTCAAAGCTAAATTAAATGTATTATAGGATATATGATCTCATATATTTCAGCTTTTGTCTGAAATATAGCTGTGGCTTTTGGAAGTTTGGAAGTTCAAAACATCTTGAGGACCAAAGTTTGGGAACCACTGATTAAAAGGTATAGAAGCCTAGTCCTATAAGAAAGAACATAGGGAGTTGTTCAAATTCAGGTTGTACAGGAGAATAGCAAGAAGAGACATGATAGCTATCTTTAGATATTTGGAAAGATGTAATGTAGATGATAGAGTGAGCTATTTTTCTGCTGCTCCAGAGACTAGAATATGAATCAGTGGATTCAAATTACAAGAAAAGAGATTCCACCTAAATATCTGTGGATTACACTGCCTTGGAGGGTGGTGGACTTTCCTTCCTTGGAGGTCTTTAAACAGAAGTTGGGTGACCTTGTCACAGGAGTGATTTACTTGGGTATTCCTCCTTGCCAGGGATGCTCCATGCAGTTATTTCCAGCGCTGATTCTTTCCTTACCCTTCACAATAACAGACCCCATGAAATCCTTTGGAAATTGCAATGGCACTTGAAAGAACTTTGCCATCCGCATAAGATCCTTTGTCATGTATTCTCCTCTCTTGGGCAGCATTGCTGGGGGCCTGTTACCTGTTGAAAAGGGGTGAGATCATTATTGGAGAAGAAGCTTTCTGAGACAAATACTACATGCTATTATCTCTCTTTCCTTCACTGAGGCAAAGAAGATAATCACCCTGGGTCCCATCCAGACAGGGCAACAAAACCAGATTTTCAGAAGACAGAAAATTTATTTATTTATTTATTGGATTTATATCCTGCCTTTTTCTCAAAATGGGATTCAAGGTGTCCCTTCTATTTGCCACTCAAGTGGTTGGTGATCAAAGGAATTTTGTTCTTTTTGTTTTAAAGAGTTGGCAACAATATTTGGCTTTGTAAGGCATTATAAAACTCCTTTAAACTGAGGGGAGGATGATTCTTTACAGTATAGTCAAAGTAAATGAGACAGTTAATTAAAAAAAAGCAAACATATTTAGGAGTAGATGTGTTGGCCATGCAGCAAAATACAACAAAGTCCAAAATCCACAAACAGGGGTACCTTTATTAGCTAACTCCAAAGCATAAAATACCTTATCCAAGCTGTCAAAGCTTCACTGGCTTCTTCATCAGGCAAAGATGTTAAAAATCATATCAGGAGAAAAAAGATGACGATATTAAGAGTGTCATTGTCAGAGGTAATGCTGCTTATGGATTTTGGGTTAATTTTTGGATAATTAAGAATAAGCAATAATAAAAGCAAAGCAAAACAAAGTAGTAAGAAAGATGTCTGGAGAAGCAGATGGGCGTCTTCAATGAATCTTCTCAGGCTAAGAATGCGTGCATCCAAGAAAATATATAAGAACACGCTATCCAGGAAAACACCTTGTGTTCAGTTTAATCCAACTGTACAGAGTTGTACCTACCAGTCTCCTTCATTATCCCTGCAAGCAAAACAGGCCGTAAATGCAGCTCAATATTCCAGATGTCACGGTATCGGCAGATAGCCTACAATGATGAGAAAAATAATTCATGTGGACAGATTTGGAGTTAACAACCACAACTTTTTTTCAGAGCAGGCTTGTTAGTTTTAGTTAGATCTGTAGTTTAGTGTGGTTTGTTATACCTAGATGTTTGTTTTAGATATAGAGAAATGTGCTGTATTCCTCTGGCCATGTGGCACTGGGAACAAAGCCTTCCATAGTCGAGGAGATACAATTTGAATTTCATTAGCAAGACAGAATGTTTACTTCTTGTGAGATCCCAGATGTCCCCATCTTTTGTGAGGTCACAGCCCCAGTTGTTAGAGAGAGATAACTGAATCTCTCAACAGAAGCCTCCATGCTTTTTGCATTAGGAAGATTTTAGGTGTTGTTTTGAAAAAACATTCCAAATGTAGTCACAATTTTCAAAAAATTCTACCTCTGTTGGAAGTAGAAACACCACATAGTAAACCCCTAGTCTGTTGGATCCCTCTTTAGGATCCCCTATAGCTGCTAAAATGTGCTATCATCACATTCAGGAAACATATTCGGGGTAGCCATGTTAGCAAACTACAATAGCATCCCAAATCTACAAAACAGTGATATGGTTTTCAGATGCCAGCCACAGATGCTGGCGAAACGTCAGAAAGAAAATCTTCTAGAACATGGACACATAGCCCGAAAGACCCACAAAAAACCATGGATGCTGGCCATGAAAGCCTTCGACTTCACAAAACAGTGATATCTTTAACTGACCAACCAAACTACACAAAATTTTGAGTTAACATTGAGGATAACTTTTGCTGAACAAGCAAGTAAGACCCAGAGCGATGGATGCAAACTAGAGGAAAAGATATTCCACCTCAACATTAGGAAGAACTTCCTGATAGTAAAAGCTGTTTGACAGTGGAAGACACTTTCTCGGAGTATGGAGACGTCTCCTTCTTTGGGTTTTCTAAACTTTGAATAAAAATCCTAGTCTCTGAAACAGTAAAAAAATAAACTTGTTCCATCCTCAATATGAAAGTCCTCTAAATATTTAAATGTGGCCATCCATCTATTAAATATTTGAAGGGTTGTCATATTGTGGTGGGAGCAAGCATGTTTTCTGCTGGTCCAGAGACTAGGACCCGGAACAATGGATGTAAGCTGCAGGAAAAGAGATTCCACCTCAACATTAGGAGGAATTTCCTGACAGTAAGGGCTGTTCAACAGTGGAACAAACTCCCTCAGAGTATAGTGGAGTCTCCTTCTTTGGAGGTCTTTAAGCAGAGGCTAGATGGCCATCTGTCAGGGATGCTTTGATTTAGATTTCCTGCATGGCAGAATGGGATTGGACTGGATGGCCCTTGCAGTCTCTTCCAACTCTATGATTCTAGGATTCTATGATCTAAGAGTAGCACTGTGTAACTCTGAAATCAAGATAGCCTCACCTACCAACCTTGTAACTCTATTAAAAGATAAGATTAATTCATTCATTACAGAAGGGTTCAGGAGGGTGATATGGTGCTGTGAGGAGCCACTGTTCTGCTGCTACTTCCATGAAAGACAACCCTCAGGAGCACCACAGCATTCTACTGTGGGGAAAAACATTAAGATATCTATTTATTGAACCAGTGCTGCCTACAAAGCCCGATGTATGAACTCTGCCTCTTGTTCTTTGGACTCCTGAAAAGCCAATAAAGAAGAAAGATTACATAAGCAAAGCCACACTGTGTAGCTTCCATTGTTTTATTTCCAAAATCCAAAGTACAAGTGTATATTTTTATATGACAAAGGTTATCATCCACGCACAAGAGGGAGACAACAAGGTTGGAAGAACCCTATGGTTCAGTCAGCGTGGCATATTGGTTTGTGCATTAGACGACAACTCTGGAGACTAGGATTTGAATCCCGGCTTGGCCATGTAAACGCACCGGGGTGACTTTGGGCAAGTCACACTCACTCAGAGGATGGCCATGGCAAACCCCCTCTGAACATATTTGCCAAGAAAACCCTGTGACTTGAAATGACTTGACAGCACACAACAACATGGTTCGCAAAGGTTAAAGCAACAGAAAATAAAATCAACAAATTCTTTAGTTGAGGAATGCCAACTTGTGGATCCCTCTTTCCATAACCTCAATGACAACTGAAGATGCTCAGAGGACTTGCAGTGCTGACTGTCTGTTGGGTCAATGGTGAAAACGGATTGGATGAGAATGAAACGGAGTATCCATGGCTGCAGGAGTCAAACCCTCAAATGTTTCATGCTGTAGCAAGTCCTCAAAATCCCCACTTTTGTTAACTGTCTCTGAGTGGACCTCAACCAATGGTGACCCTATTGAATGAGAGACCTCCAAGTCACCTTCTCCTCAACTTCCTAGCTCAGCTCCTGCTGCACAGGGTGACCAAATGTCCTCCTTTTCCAGGACATGTCCTCTATTTCAACCTTCTGTCCAGGAGGAATTTCAAAATGTCCTCTATTTTTACCAGGACTAAGAGGCATGTACACTTGTCCATCCATATTCGCTAGGGTTAGGAGCACAAGACCCCTGTGAATATGGGGACACCACAAATAACAAAAACACCACATTTTCACCTTAAAGGACACGTCTCTAGGAATCTTTAGGTCCTCCAGTGCAACTATGTGGTCAACGTCCGACAGACACTGACCACAGAACTGCACCGGAGGAGCTACAATTGCCTAGTAGAGCATCATCTCTAGGAATCTCTAGGTCTTTCAGTGCGACTTTTAGTTAAACTTGACCACAGAGTTGCACTGCAGGACCTAGATGTTCCTAGAGAGAACCTATTAATCAAATCCGTGAATAATCAAATCCGCAAATATCAAATCTGCAAATATGGAGGGATGAGTGTATTTCCTTTTATATGGATGTTTTCATAGCTTTTATGTGGTCACGTCCTCCACTTTTCTTGAGCATCCTACCTTTGAGGTGCCTTGTCCTCCTTGGTGGTTAGGCCATCTGGTCACCCTGCTTCTCTGATTGACTCTCCATCTGGCATGCAGTCTTCCTCTTTTTCCTATTGCCCTCCATTTTAACCAAGCATCATCGTCTCTCCACGCAAGAGCTCTGCTACAACATGCTACAAATCCCAAAAATTACACAACATTCAGCCAGGGCAGAGAAAGTGGTGTCAAACCGGATTATTGCTGCGGTGTGGAGGCAACCCCAGAGACCTGGGTTCGAGTCCAGCCTAGGCCATGTTTGAAACCCAGTCACCTAATGTTTTGGACTTCAACTCCCAGAAGTCTCAGCCAGCTTGCCCAAATGATCAGGGACTCTGGGAGTTGAAGTCTAAAACGCCTGGCGGATCCCAAGGTTGAGAACGACTGCATTAGGGCAAGAAGTCACACTCTCTCAGCCTCAGAAGGCTAAATGTCAAAACCACAGTTCCCAGAATTCCCTAGCACTGAGCCAGGACAGTTAAAGCGGTCTCAAACTGGATTATTTCTGCAGTGTGTTTGGGACTCATATGTCTCTCACAAAACCACACTTCCTTGAACTTCCCTAGCACTGAGCCAGGGCAGTTAAAGCAGTCTCAAACTGGATTATTTCTGCAGTGTGGAGGCAGCCTGTGGTTCTGAATGGTGGAAGAAGACGACTCTGAAAGACCAGGGTTCAAATCCACTGAAGAATAATAATAATAATAATAATAATAATAATAATAATAGCAACAACAACAAGAACCCACTGTGTGGGTGACCAAGGGCAAGACGTCACACTCTCTCAGCCTCTGAGGAAGGCTGCCAATAATGACACACACACAGGTCCAAAACACACTGTAGAAGCAATCCAGTCTGAGACTGCTTTATCTGCCCTGGCTCAATGCTAGGGAATCCTGGGAAGTGTAGTTTTGTGAGACATAATTCTGCTTTCTCTGGTGCCACCACAACGAACTACAATTCCCAGGATTCCCTAGCACTGAGCCAGGGCAGTTAAGCCAGGCGCCTAGCAGGAGCGAGTTACCTCGAAGCCCAGCCAGGAATAGGGCGAGAGGACGTCGTAGAAGAAGTCCACCCGCTTCTTCTTCTTGCTGCTGCTGCTCCTCGCCTCAGCGGCCGCCATTCTCCTTCCTGAGGCTACGAAGCTTCGCAATGAGAGCAGAGGGCGGTGGGGTATTAGGTTTAAGGCCATGGGGAAGCAAGGGAGGGGAACTATTGGGGCGAAAGGAGACTTTGTCCTCCTCCAGAGAAAGGGGGGAAGGAGGAGGAGGCCTCAGAGGAGGGCCTGGGCCTGGAGGGATGGTTGCTGCTGACATCCAGTGACACCCAGTGGCCGCATCTGCACTGCAGACATAATAACCCGGCTTCAAGGGAGCTATATATCATCATCATCATCATCAATCATCATAGACTGGTAGAGTTGGAAGAGATCCCAAGGGCCATCCAGTCCAACCCCTTCTGCCATGCAGGAACTCTCAGTCAAAGCATCCCCATTGACAGATGGCCATCCAGCCTCTGTTTATCATCATCATCATCATCATCATCATCATCATCATCATCATCATCATCATCATCATCATCTTATTATTATTGTTATTTATAACTCATTCTATCTATTATTATATTTATTATTTATAATTATATTATTTTATTTTTATTATATTTTATTATTATTTACAATTATATTATTTATTATTTTATTTTTATTATTATAATGATTAACCCTAACCCTTTCCTTTCAAAGGTATAGATGTGTTTGTCTGGAAAACCAGGATGCCCAACTTGTTTCTTTCTAAAAACATCCAGAGGTTTGCAGCAAATCCAGTAACAGCAAAAATCCAGAGTATAATTCAGAGCAAAAGGAGACCGTAATAAAATTAGGTGTTGGAAAATGTAAAAAGTGAGCCAGGGTGACATAGTGGTTTGGGCACTGGACCATGACTGGAGACCAGGGTTCAAATTCTGGCTCAGCCATGGAAACCCACTGGGTGACCTTGGGCAAGTCACACACTCTCAGCCTCAGAAGAAGGCAATGGCAAATCTCCTCTAAACAAATCTTGACAAGAAAACCCCATGATAGGCTGACCTTAAGGTCACCATATGTCAGAAATGACTCGAAGGCACACAACAACAAAAAAGGCGTCATTCCCACTTACTGAAAAGCCCGACTCCCGATCTGGCTCTGCTCCACTATGCTAAACAATTCCAAAAGGTCCCTCATTCACACTATGAACAGGGACCTTTTGGAATCACTGTTTTTTGGCACGACTCTTGTCCCCATTTGTTGGCACAAATTTGTTGGCCCCTTCCCTGATCTCTGTGCTCCCTTCCCACCAACCTGTCACCCAGTGTGGATCTGCTGCTTGAACTGGAGGAGGGAGGCTGGCAGTGGCCCAGGTAGGCAGCCCCGAAGGCACCAGCTGCTCAGGGCGGTGGAGGGGGACCAGGCCCAGGGCTTGGGGCGCAAGGAAGGAGCAGGCGGGGAGCCCTTTCTCTGTCTCTGCTGGGCCAGGCCCCTCTCGCCACTCTGGAGCACATGCAGTGCCAGCCCTGTCAGGAGGGCCTCTCGGACCTGGAACAGCTCCGGCGGCAGCGGCATGCCAATGGGTGCGTCGCTCCGTGGGCGCTGGGCTGCAGGTCGGTGGTGCGGTGGGTTGGAGGAGGAGGAGGAAGAGACGCCCCGGAGGGCAAAGATTGCGCCTGCCACCGACTCTCTCTGTCCCTTCCTCCATCCCTCCCCTGGGCCCACAAGAGCCCTGCAGAGGGGTCAAAGGGCGAAGGACGGCAGCCACCACTTGCGGGAACTGGGTCTGTGGCAAGGCAAGGCCTTGATCAAAATGCTGCACAATCGCCAGCTTTAATAATAATAATAGGATTTATTTATATACCGCACAATCACTGGGAATCCAAGCGGTTTACAACAGAGGGGATAATAGACAGTTCCCTGCCCTCAGGCTTACAATATAAAAGACACGACACAAAAGGAGAAGGGAATGGTGAGGGGGGGAGGGAATCAGGTCCAGCATTCTTCTCTCCCTCTGAGGCCTGGACCAAGGCAGATGAACCGGAGGGAGGGCTCTTCTTCTTCCAAGCAGGCCTGGTGGAGCTAGCCTGCCTCTCTCCCTCAAGATGGTGGATGAAGGGAGGGCTCATCTTCTTCCAGGCAGTCCTGGTGGAGCTAGCCTGCCTCTCTCCCTCAAGATGGTGGATGAAGGGAGGGCTTTTGGGCAGGTCCTTTAGTCTAAATGCTATATCCCCCCAAAAAACAGAGCAATGGAATAACACTAACAAAACTTTTCATATAATTAAAAAACTACAGTCATCCCCTCTGTATCCACGGACTGAAAATATTTTAAAATTATATAAATGCCATAAAGCAAACCTTGATTTTGCCATTTCATATAAAAGGACACCGTTTTACTACACTATTGTATTGTAGGGCCAAGTGTTGGATGAGATGGGGCAAAAAGAAGGCAGTGAGCACAAAGGGCAGCTTTTAAAAAAAATACATAAATCCCCCAAAGCAAACCTTGATTTTGCCATTTTAAATAAGAAACACTTTTTACTATGACACTGTATTTAATGGGACTTGAGTATCCATGCATTTTGGTATCCAGGCGGGATCCTGGAACCAAATTCCAGCGGATACCAAAGGCCCAATATATTGGAAGGCAACATGGCATAGTGGTTTGAGTGTGTGACTATGACTCTGGAGACCAGGGTTTGCTTCTCAGCTCAGCCATGACCCCCACTGTGTGACTTTGGGCAAGTCATGCACTCTCAGACTCAGGGAAAGGCAATGACAAATCTCTGAACAAATCTTACCAAGAGGCCCCTATGAACCTTAGGGTCACCATAAGTCTGAAACATCTTGAAATCACACAGCAACAACAAATATGACTTGGAACTAAAGCAATCATTCTCAGCCTTTGATCCTACCATTGCTTTGGACTCCCACTCCCAGAATCTATGGCCACTGGCCATAATGACCAGAGCTATGGGGAACTAAAATCCCACATATCTGGAGGACCAAATCCTAAACGTGTGGATTAGACTTTCTCGCCAAGAATTCAGATAAGCTATTAGCTGTTTTGTAGACTGCCACGTGTTTAAACAGGGCCTTTTCTGCCATAGTTTGCCATGCAAAAT
>NC_056523.1:223411348-223419531 GCF_019175285.1 Sceloporus undulatus
GTATTGTTTGTGATCCCAGCAGAAGGTTTATGTTTATTTGGATAAAGTGTTCTTTTTCTAATCAAAAAAACAAAAAAAGGAAAATCATACAGTGATAGATGAGGTGGCGAGTTATTTGCAATGACCTTCATGCAGCAGCACAGTTTGAAGCTTGTAGTTTTAATAAATGATGGTACAAAGAAGGTGTATTCAAAAATTGGTTTCATAGAGTTATAGTATATGGACTATGTTTGCAAATGTGTGGGAGAAAGACAATGAGAAGCGATACCATAAAGGGGGAGGAGGAAGAGATGCCACTCCATCTGCCCTTGGTCATTGAATCCAACCCTCTATCATGGGAAGAAATCCATCTAGACTCAGTTATTCTCAAACGTTGGTCCTCCTGATATTTTGGACTTCAACTCCCAGAAGCCCCTGCCAACTTGACCCACAGTCAGGAATTGTGGGAGCTGAAGTCCAAAACATCTGGAAGACCAAAGTTTGGGAACAGATTCTTTTGTGAGGATTATCAATCTCCACATTGGGATTACTGTTCTCTACTTCTCTCACACACATATGTGGGAAAATGTACGGCTTGTGTTTTTCTCCTTGGAGATGTGAAATGCATGTTTTCTGCCCTTTTCTTTATAAAGCCAGTTTTCTTATATTTAAAGTGTGAGCTCTAGAACATCCCTAACAAAAGACGTCCAGAGAAAGAGACTCCAATACCTCTCTAAGTAATTGGTTCAGTTGTCAAATACTTCTTGCTGCTAAGAAGTTCCTTCTAATGTTCAATCATAATCTACCCACCTGTAACTTAAAACCCTTAGACCTTGCCCTACCCTTAGGGCAGCGAAGAAAAGGCCTCCTCCTTCTTCTTTGTGGCAGACCTTGAAGTATTTGAAGAATGTGATCATGTCACCTCTCAGTTTTCTCTTCCCCCAGATGAACATGCCCAGTGCCCTCAACCTTTCCCCTTATGTTTTGTTTTTCATACCTCTTATCATCCTTCTCCTAACCTGCTCCATTTTTCTATATCCTTCCTCTCATGAAGTATGCAAAACTGAACATACTACTCCAGATGAGGCCTGACCAATGTAGATTATTCAAACTTTGTCTATGCGCACACCTGGGCCCATAACCATTGTCAGGAAGGCGCATGCTGGGTTCATAACCATTGTCGAAGAGAACACAAGCAGAGTTTATATACTCGGACAAGACGCCCAGAAGAAGGTCTGTGAAGAATCTGAGTTGCGTAGCAAACTTCCTCTCACACACAGGAATTAATTTCAGTACAGCAAGGTTTCTCTCAAATGATGGTTCTTTAATCTTTGTTACATAACTATTTACAAAGATTACACAGATATAAGACATCCATCTTGAATACTCTCAATTATTTTACCTATCAACAAACCATAACAACAACCTCTGAGGCAGTTACAGTCTTTTTTGTGTCTTGTTTTATAACCATTTCCATGTTTCCTCCATTGGTCCCATCTTTTTGCCATGGTGACAAAACGCAGATGCATGTACCTGCCACTAGAACTATAGTAAGTTCCACTACAACTCCACCTAGTGGCCACCTCTATGTCATTTTATCAGACCTGTTTACAACATGGTCCTGACATAAAAATCCCTTTCTATTGTTCTTAACCTCTCCAGCAATGTAGAGAAATCAGACAAGACCAGCCATCTGGTATGAACAGTTTAATTGATTCTGATCAGCTCAGTTGACATTACTGGTCAAATCAATTGCTGCCTGTGGCCAATACAATTGACCTAGTGGTCAATAGAATTGTAAGTGTGGTCACCTCAATTGATAACGAACTAGGCAAGTCCATTCCTTTTATAGACAGATACAAACAAGTAAGAAAGGCAGGATAGTTTGTTAATCATGGCATGGCTGGTTAACTATCTGTGCCTCGACCTTTGTGTTTGTGTACTTTGTAATAGTTAACGTTTGTAATTTCCTGAAGGGAAGATCAAGGTTAACTTTTATGTCTAACTAGCAGGAGATCCTTCCTTTTAATCTAACAGATAAAAGGCTCCACATGTTTTCGTGGGTGCGCAAATAAGGTCTTTCAGCATGTAGGAAGAATCTCTCAGCACATAAGGGAAGAATTTCCCCACATAGCAAGCCTGAGCTCATTCTGTTCTTTTGCTTTTCTGACTTTGCCTTTACATGTGCTATTTGTTTGAATTCCTCTTTGGTGATTCCCCCCTTTTCCCATTTCTTATACATGTTTCATTTAAAACTTGGCTCGGTTGAAAATTCTTTAGTCATCCATCTTGGTTTTTTGAGACACCTCCCGTTTTTCTTTCTCACTGGAACTGTTTGAAATTGTGCCTTCAGTATCTCCCTTTTGAGAAACTCCCATCCATCCTGAACTCCCTTCTCTTTTATTATTCCTGACAACAAGATCACACCAGTATTTCTCTATGTTTACTGAAATCAGTTCTCCTAAGGTCTAGAAAACGTGTCTGACTATGCCTAGCTTTTCCTTTCCACTGTATAACAAACTCCAAGAGAACATGATCACTCCCTCTTGAGGATCCCCCCATTTGCACCCCATTAACCAGGTCATCCTTGTTGGTTAGGATCAGATCTAAAATGGCTGATCCCCTTGTTCCCTCATTCACCTTTTGGATGATGAAATTGTCTTCCATGCAAGTAAGGATTGCTAGACCTTAATGTTTTGGCTAAGTTTGATGTCCAACAAATATTAGATAGTTGAAATCACCTGTCACTGCTACATCTCTCCTTTCTGAGTATGTGGTCATCTGTTCTAGACAGGCATCATCCAGTTCCTTAGTCTGACTATTGTGGAGGGTCTGTAGTAGACTCCCACAATAATAGCCATTTTTGGGGGGGTTTCGGGCTATGTGACCATGTTCTAGAAGAGTTTATTCCTGACGTTTCTCCAGCATCTGTGGCTGGCATCTTCATTTCTCTGAAGATGCCAGCCACAGATGCTAGTGAAACTTCAAGAATAAAGTCTTCTAGAACATGGCCCAAAAAACCCACAAAAAACTATGGATGCCGGCCATGAAAGCCTTCAACTTTGCAAAATCCCTGTTGTTTCCCTTCCCTTTTATTTTTATACAGATGCTTTCCACCTGGCTTCCAGGATTTAAATGCTGGATCTCTTCACAGATGTAAACCTCCGTGACATATAATGCTGCTACTCCTCCTTTCCTGTTTGGCCTATTTCTCTTTAAAGGTTATACCCATCTATTACTACATTCCAGTCATGAGACTCATCCCACCAGGTTTCAGTGAGGCCTACTATATCATATTTGCTTTGTTGTGCTAGAAGTTCAAGTTCATCTTCCCATGTTCCCTGCATTAGTGTAGAGAGGGCTTTTAGATGGAAACCAAATGAAATACTGTAATGGGAGGAAAAGATGGTAGAAAATTGAAAAAAGAAATTAAAAGAATTTTTCAAAGAATAATTTGAATAAAGGTGCAGATGTTAGAATAGTCTGGCACTCAAATAAAGCTTTCATGAGAAGGTGCTTCAAACAACATAATTTTTAACTTAAGAAAAAGCAAGAGAAAATGAATTTCATTCTCGATAAGATGTAAATAAAGGAAGAATTAATGAAATCTGCATCAAATACAGTTATTATGAACCAAATTAATTTTTTACAGAGGCAGTTGCCTATATTGACTGTGAGCGGCAGGGAAAGAAAGATTAATTCTGTAAAACAAACAAACAAAAATGAATTTGCAAGTGGTTGCATATAAACTGGAAAAAGTAAAAGAAAAGAAAGTAATATTAAAGTTACAAAAAGGAGGTGCTGTAATAACAGACAATATAATATACAAAAAGATTTTCATCAGTATTATTAATCTTTATTTAAGTAGAAAGAATTTTATTTTGAGAGAATAGATGAATATTTTGGTAAACAGAATTTACCAAAAATTACAGAACATCAATGACAGATTATGAATGGTCCCATAAATGTGAGGAAGGTTTGTGATATCATCAAAAATAACAATAAGAAAAGACACCTGGAACAGGTGGTTTGCCAGCTCTTTATTATAAATGCTTTGAGGAAGAACTTGTATTACCTTTGTAACAAACTATAGACCCTATTTTGCAGAATGGAAAGATTACTGATAGTTGAAAAGTTGCTAATCTAACATTAATACTAAAAAGGATCAAGAATTGAGATTAACAAAAAAATATAGACCAATATCATTTTTGATGATGAAGATGATGGTGGTGGTGGTGGTGGTGGTGATGATGATGATAATTTCTCGCCTCTCCCCAAGGCTCAAAGCAGGTTATAACATAGATTTTAAAAAATAAAACCATTTAAACTCATTAAATTAAACATAATTATTACAAATGGTTTGCAATACTTTTAGCAGAAGGATTGAAAATAATTGTGTGGGACTATATTCATGGAGACTAATGTAGTTTTTTTTTACCTTAAAGACAATTACAAGACAACATTAGAAATGTGTTGGATATTTTGTAATATTTAGGACACCATTTTGAGAAGTACACAGCATTGATTCTCTAGATGCAAAGAAACTTCTTGACAACTTGAACTGGACTTTCTTGTTTAGTGTTGTGGAAGACACGAACTTTGGAGATAATTTTATTAAATGGGGTGAATTGATCTATACCTCACAGAAAGTACAAATAGGTCCAAAACACACTGCAGAAATAATCCAGTTTGAAACAGCTTTAACTGCCTTGTCTCAATGCTAGCGAATTCTGGGAAATATAGTCTTGTGATACATTTAGCCTTCTCTGTCAGAGACCTCTTGTGCCACAGTACACTACAATTCCCAGGACTTCCCAGCACTGAGTCAGGGCAGTGAAAGCAGTTTCAAGCTAGATTGTTTCTGCAGTGTGTTTTGGACCAGAATTGGCAAAACCTTATGAGATTCAAAAAAGGAACAAGACAAGGATGCGAGTTATCTCTACTTTTGTTTATTTTCTTTCTTGAGGTTCTGAAAGAGATATAAGACAAGATGAAAGACTATCAGGAATAAAGATTTTAAAAAGTTAATGATGTGGTGATGTGGTGATAGTTTTGGGAAATCCTTTGGACGGTATAAAGTGTTATTCGGAAAATTAGAAGATTTTAGTATACTCGAAGAACTTAAGATTAATCATCAAAAGGCAAAGATATTAATGAAAAATATGAATATAGAAGATCATGTTGAGTTGATGGATAAAATCAATTTTAACAGTTAAAAGAAAGTTAAATACTTAGGTATTACCACAATGAATATAAATTGTATGATGTTTCAAAATAATTATGTTAAGAGATGGAATGAAATTAAGAAGGAAATATTAAATCGGTCACTGCTGGGGAAAATTTCTGTTTTAAAAATAAATATTTCTCCTAGAATGAGGTTATTATTTCATATACAGTAATAACTTATTTGACCACTGGTTTACCATTTAAGCGATGGCAAAAAGATATATCCAAGTTTGTATGGCAAGGGGGAAATGAGTTAAATATACAGTATTGGGTTTAACCAGATTTAAAGTTGTATTTTGTAGCCTGCTGTTTGGTTTAGATGAAAGAATGAGTAATGTTGACAAATCAAAGATTAATAGAATTGGAAAAGCATGGCCTAAGGTTTGGATGCTTGGATATTTATAGTATGATAACTCAAAGTATATGTACCTTTTAAAAATCATTTTGTGAGATGCCTTGTTGAGAATGTGGAATAGATATAAAGCCAGGTTGTGTCTGAAGCTGCCTCAGCACAATAAAAAATTTAGAGAAGAGAAATACGTAATAAGTTAAGAAAGATGGCTAACATATCAAGACTTCATGGAGATTTGTCAAGGGAAATATAAAATTAAATCAAGAGAGGAATTAGTATTAGAGGGATATCATTAGTACTAGAGGGATACCATTATATGTGCTTCTTAAATACTGGAGTTTTTGAAAAGAAGAAAGAAAATGATTTGATAACTTTTGGTTTTGATGGTTAGACAGAATCAGCTATTGATAGAAGTGACTATGTTGTAGTTTTGCAGAGAAAGGTATGAATCATTATATGTGTTTATAACCACCAAATGGAAGATTGGAAGTCGTCTTCTTCTTGTTGTTGTTTATGCCTCTTTCTTTCTTTCTTTCTTTCTTTCTTTCTTTTTCTTTAATATTTGTAATACTATATTTTTAAATTATCACAATTCTGTGATGACACTTCTGGTCATGTTGGTGTGATGCCCTCAAGGGATGAGGGAGATGAAAAATAGTCCTGCCCCCTTCACCATTGCTAACTCTTGTATAACAGTATCTAAAACTCAATAAATCAATCAGTCAGTCAATCAATTAATATTTATTTATTATCAATGGATCTAAAATGTCACTCAAAAGCTTAAAAGAGTATAAGGAATATAAAATTTGCCTAAAAGGTACAAAGAGATTGTATAAAATCAGATTAATAGAATGATATAAAACAAATTAATTATTTTGGTCAGGAGTATTTTACCAAACAGTCATCCCCTTTTTAATAATTCATTCTGTCTAATTTTGACAGCTGAAAACAAAAAAATTGGCAATGATAAGATGGTGCACATACATTTACATTCCAGTAACAGATTGATATAAAACATTTCAGAATGACTTGGCATATAGCTCAATAAAGAGGAGATTGGGTGGCTATGACACTGGTTATAAAAGACACAAGATAACAAGATGTGTGGCAATGTTTCAGCTAATAGCCATCCATAATGGCAAGGTCTTAGCAGACGAAGGTAGTCCAGCACATCAACCATAAAGTAGATTTGAGAGAAATACATTGCTCTGGCTGCAATCGCTCCAGGACAGCAGTGGCCAGATGACCCACCAGCAGTCTCAAACTACCATTTCTATTCCAGCTGGCTTTTGGCCACTTAGGCGCCCTCAGCATGGCTGCCATCCACTTTATTTGGCCCATCTGCTTTGGCTCTTAGGTACTGTTACATGTTTAAGGTATGAAGGCTGACAGAAGGTTCCTATATAATGGGTATTTAGAGCGCTGGGAGAATATGATGTGATTGAGTTAGAATAATAGAATCATAGAGTTGGAAGAGACCACAAGAACCATCCAGTCCAACCTCCTGACATGCAGGAACTCTCAATCAAAGCATCCCCCACAGATGGCCATCCAGCCTCTGCTTAAAGACCTCCAAGGAAGGAGACTCCACTACACCCTGAGGAAGTGTCCCAGAGTCAAGGTTCTGCAAAACCATCTATACATTTGCCATCAGAATAGAATACAGAAACATATTCAAGACTTTATACTCAAAAGGAGGGGTAATGGGAGAAAAGAAATGCCACATGAAGTTTGCCAGCAAATCAGTTTTCTGCTTTTTATTGGCTCTGACATTTGTTGTATTGATTTACAGATAGTACTGAGCTTTGCAGAATGAAGGACCACAGTAGATAATTAGAAAACTGTTTATCTAGATGAGAGTCAGTACTGGTTTGAGTGTTGGATTAGGACTCTGGGCAACCATAATTCAAATGGAAATCCACTGGCTGACCTTGGGCAAGTTAAAGTCTCTCAAGAAAACAATGACAAATACCCTTGGAAAAAATATTGCCAAGAAATCATATGATAGCCTTGCCTTAAGGCAGCCTTTCTCAAATAGTGGGGCGGGCCCCCCAGGGGGGTGCGAGGCTCCGTAAAGGGGGGTGCGAAGCTCTGTTATGCAGAGATGTACTTATAACAATTTTATAGACAAATGATACTATTTAGTCACACGGGGGGCGCGAAATGTTTTCTTCTTCCTAGGGGGGGGCATGACAGAAAATAATTGAGAAGCACTGCCTTAAGGTCACCATATGTTGGAAAGGACTTGAAGATACACAATAACAACAAATATCTAGACAGCAATATCCCTTACAGCAGATTTAAGACCAATCAGAAATTCCAAGACTGCAGGTTTATGGAAGGAGCAATGTCCAGCTTATACATGCATCAGTTCAGTATTTCCAAGATCAGTAAGGATGAGGATTTATGCACAAACCAAGCTCCCTAATCATAGTTAATATTAGTTCAGTTCTGGTTATCTACTGTTCATATATACATACAAATACATGTGCAGACACATGCACTCACATAAATGAGACGAGGAAAGAATGTCTTTTCCCCTTTACACGTAAGTGTTGAGTGTCTGCTGACCTTTTTGCCATGTTCTGTGTCTGATGTTTAAGATGTGAGCACACATTTCTTTCAG
>NC_056523.1:223419631-223432270 GCF_019175285.1 Sceloporus undulatus
ACATAAATGACAGGAGGAAAGAATGTCTTTTAAACATAAGTGTTGAGTGTCTGTTGTCCTTTTTGCCATGTTCTGTGTCTGATGTTTAAGATGTGGGCACACATTTCTTTCAGTTTAGGATTGGTTAGTATTAATATAATGGAGTGTGCAGAAGGAAACAGAGAAAACAAGATGGTAATAGGTAGTTTGTCAAATTCTTCCTTATTAATAATGCTTTTGGTATAAATTATCATACCAATGAAATAGACAAGATAGAAGAAGAGATAGAACAGCAAAGATATCATGACTTTCATGTGGACCTGAGTGCTGAGGTCCTTCACACCAAGACCGCTTTTCTTCAGGTTTCTTGTGTGCCTGTGAAGAGAAATAATCAGAAGGATGGATGCAGTTGTGCTCAGGAAGAAATTTGCAGAAGAAAAAGAGAATTCCACAGGGACAAAATAAATGAAAGTGCTCTTGCAAACTTCATTTTCACTGGCATTGCCTGACAGAGTTCCTGTCACATTGTAACACTCTTTGTGTTCAAAGCTGACAAATGAATAAAGATAGAAAACCATGGAGACTAATATTGACATTCCAAGCATCCTGGGTATGAGCACATTGATCCTTGCTTTTATCCACAGGAAGAGAGGGTTGGCAAAGTTGGTAACCTTTACACAATAAAAAACATTGAGCCATGTGGCACACCAGTCGCTTACCATGTTGGGAAACGTCCAGGAAAAATGTATTAACTTCTTTAAAGAATTATACAAATTAGTCTTTGGAAAGCAGCAGATCAAGAAGCTGGTCACCAGAATAGTTGACTGTGCTAGAAATCTGGAGGTGCTCAAACTAGCCAGGAGAATATCATAAGGGCCCATTTTCATGTTTTGCAGCCATTGGTGTCCATTCACCACTACGATAAATCCATTTGCCAAAATACCAATAAGGCACACAATTCCAAAAATAATCCAATAAATGATATTCAGTATAGACATCTTTCTAGCCTGTAATGTCTAGATTGTCTGTAAGGAGGAATCTAGTTGTAATCCTGCCTGATGTTTGCTGTGGAACACTGCTGTTTGGGGCTTTTATAATGATCAGATCATGCTACAGAAGAGGAACCTATAAAAAAGCAGAAAACGGTATTATTGGCAAACTTCATGTGACATTTCCTTTTCTCCTCATTACCAAAAATTACCCACCCCCACCCCCCCCCGCCCTTTGAAATAAAGTCTTGAATATGTTTATTGTTACATTCTGAATGGTAAATATATGATGGTTTTGCAGAGCCTTGACGCTGGACAATTGCATTTTGCCAACCTCAGATCTCATAACTTGGAGTCGTCCTCCCCTTGGAGTCCTTTTAAAGCAGACTGGATGGCCATCTGTCATGGATGCTTGGTCAGGGTTTCGACTAGATGCCCTTTTGGTCCTCTTCCAACTCTATGATTCTGTCTATGATTCTAACTCAATCAACCATATTCCTCCCACAATCTAAATAAACCCAATTATATAGACTCTTCTTTCAGACTTCAATTCATACCTTAAAAAATTTAACAGTAACCTGCAGATGTCCAAAATGAAGTGATGGCAGCCATGCTGAGGGCGCTTAAGGTGACCAAAAGCCAGCTGGAAATAGAAGTGGTAAGCTTGAGACTGCCTGTGGTGGGCTGCTTCAGGAGAGGCCATTTGTCACTTGCAGTCCTGGAGCGATTGCACATCCAGAGTGCCACAGATTGCTCCATTTGGCCCATCCTTGCTTCAACCTGTAATATAACATCCCATTTAAACAAGGTATATGTAATGTATTTTCCCCTCAAATTCTACTTTATGGTAATGTGCAGGACTAACCCTTCCTTTCCATAGACCTTGCCCTTTATGATGGCTAGTAGCTGAAAACATTGCCACACATATCTTGTTATCTCACTTGTTCTTTTATAACCAGTGTCATAACCACCAACCACCTGATCTCCCCTTTATTCAGCTACTGTAATAGTCTAGGTTCAGTGAATGGCGAAACTATGGGCACGCGTGCCAGAGGTAGTCACTCAGAAACCCTACTCTGTGGGCAACATGATCCAATCCTCTCCCAGCAACAGAGTTTGCCAGAGTTTGTTACTAGAAAGCCCAGAGGACATGGCACTTTCAATAAATAAGTGGCCTTTTGGGTTTTCAGTTTTGGACACTCGGCCCTCTAAAAGGTTCACCATCACTTGCTTGGTCATTTCTGAATATTTTATAATCAGTCCTGTTTACTGGAAGCAAAAAGTAAATGTACATCATCTTATCATTCCAAATTTTTTGTTTTTCACAGTGTCAAAATTAAGAGATAATGAATTATTAAAAGGGAGTACCATTTTGGTAAAATACTTCTATCCCCACCAAATAATTAATTTGTTTTTAAATCATTCTTTTAATTCTAATCCGTTATGTAATCTATATTTGTAACTTTTAAGGCCAAATTTTATAATTCACTTATAACTGTTTACCATTAACCTTATAACCCCCTCATCCTTTTGTCGCATCAACAATCACCAACATGGCCAGAAGTGACATCAACAGCATCTTCTTATTTAAACATAATTTAAAAAATACAGTATTGCAATAATTATATAGAAAAAGAAAGAAAGAAAGAAAGAAAGAAAGAAAAAGAACATAAAAGAGCAAGAAGAAAGAGGAGGAGGAGGAGGAAGACAACTAGCCAATCTTCCATTTGTGTGTTAATACATACATATAAATTTATCATACGGTCCACAGTCATATAGATGTCCTTTTTTCACAGCTTTCCCAAATGACAATAAAAGACAACTGCAACACTTATTATACTTATTACGTGTCTGGGTGCTAGTTTAAATTTTGCATTTCAAACCTCATATGCACTGTTTTCAAAAGGAATTTGGTAAGAAGTTTAAAGAACATTCCTTTACGTGAAAAAACTTTGAATGAACACCCCCCACCCCCCCCCCAAAAACCCAATCTCAAAAAACTTTGGTTGCAAAACCCAACAAAATGGTAGATTGGTAGACCCTCAAGACCCATCCATCCAATCCCCTTCTGTTATGAAGAATACATAGATCTAAGGGACATGTCAGTCTGACCCCCCATGTGTTCAACATCAGTAATGGCCACTGAAGGATGTTATCCTAAAGCAAACCTATCACAAGGCTTTTCTTCCATAAAGAGGAATTTTTGTCATATTCGGCTTCACACATGGCAGCGCTGACAGAGTGTGACCCTCACTAGAAAACTAGAAGGGGGGTGTGGGTGGGGTGGCAAATGGTAATCATAAGAACTCATATGAATCATCGAACGTTGGAAGAGACCACAAAGCCACATCACAGTTCCCAAACCCCCTGCCATGCAGAAATCCAAATCAAAGCATTCCCTGACAGATGGCACATCCAGCCTCTGTTTAAAGACCTCCACCACGAAAGAGACTCCCCTATCACCCGCTCCGTGGGAGTGCATTCTCTATTTCGATACAACCCTTACATGCTCAGATAGTCTTCTACATCTCAAAGGTTCAAGTAGGAATCATTCTTCTTTCCTGTACTTGCATCCAATTGTTTCACGGATCCTGTTCTCCTCATTTGGAGCAGCAAAAACAAGCTTGCTCCCGCTTCTCCCAATATACATCCTATTTCAACAATATTCTAAAAAAACAGGGCGATCATATCACCTCTTTAACCTTCTTTTCTCCAGACTTAAACATCCCCAGCTCCCTAAGTTCGTTCCTCATAGGCATGCTTTCCAAACCCTTCAACCATTTTTGTCCAGCCCTCCTTTATGACAAATTATAACGACACTCTCAGTGTTTCCTCAATGTCCTTTTCTGAATTGTGCAGCCCAAACTGTACATACAATTATTCTAGGTGGGGCCTGACCAGAGCAAGAATACAGTGCACTATACTTCTCTTTGATCTAGACACTATACTTCTTTGATTGCATCGCCTAAATATAGCAATTGGCCATTTTTACTGCCGCATCAACACACACGTTCCACTCATGTTCAACTTGTGGTCAATACTTGACTTTCCTATATCCCTTTCACCACCACGTAGTTTTCATTCAGCCAGTTCCCAACCCCATCCTATATTCTGTGCATTTTATTTTTTCCGCCCTAAGTGTCAAGACCTTACATTTCTCCGTGTTGAATTTCATTTTGTTAGCTTTGGCCCACTTTCTAGTCTTTCAGGTCATTTTTGAATCTTGAATGCCGTCCTCTGGGTATTAGCTATTCCCCTATTTGGTAATCATCTGCAAATTTTGATAAGTATGCTTCCAATGCTGTCATCCAGGTCATTGATAAAGATGTTGAATAGACACTGGGCACCAGGACAGAGCCCTGTGGACCCCACTGGTCACTTCTCTCCAGGATGAAAAGGTGCCATTTGAGCCCCTTGGGTTCGGTCCGGTCAACCAATTACACATCCATTTAACAGTTTCCTTTCTAGCCCACATTTTACAAGCTTGTTTGCAAGAAGGTCATGGGGAACTTGTCAAAGCCTTCTAGAATCAAGATATACTATAATACCACAGCAATTCCCTTCACTACCAACGGTAAGTTTATCAAAGAAAGAGATCAGGTTTGGTCTGGCATGACTTGTTCTCTGAAACCCATGTTGACTTTTTGTGATTATGGCATGGCTTCTAGATGTTTCACAGATTCTCGTTTAACGATCTGCTCCAGCAATCTTTCCTGGGATGTGAGGTCAGACTAACCTGGACGATAATCGTTGGGATCCTCCTTTTTTCCCCTTTTTGAAGATGGGACAACGTGTTGCCCCGCCTCCAGTCTTCTGGATCTCTCCTGTTTTCCAGGAGTTTTCAAAGATTATTGCAATGGCTCCGATATTACAGTTGCCAGTGCATTTTTAAAATACCCTTACATGGAGTTAATCTGGTCCCGGAGACTTTAAATTCATTTAGATTAACAAGGTGTTCCTCTACTATCTCTTTACCTTATCTGTCCTGCCGACAGGAATTCGGCCATGTAGAAATCCTAGCATTGGAAGGTACAACCGCCAGAGGTCATCTACTCCCAACTCTCTTCACCAATGAAGGAAGAGCTAGGATCCAGGGTTGGACGTTGGAGGTTGAGGAGCATGTGACTTGCCCAAGGTCACCCAGTGAATTTCTATGGTGAAATGAGAGGCTAGAGTTCTAATCCCAGCTCAGCCAAGTAATCCACAGGGGACATTGGGTTGGGTTACTCTCTCTCTCAGGGACATTTCGTAAACTCTCCTTGCCAAAAGCACTATAGGTTTGCCTAGGATCACCATGGGAGAGGTGGAAAGAGAGGTGTGTCATGCCCTCCACTCTATACGTGAGAGGGTGACCCCAAAACATGAAGAAGGGGTGAGGTGGGGTGGAAATGGCAAAGTCCGTTCTTCTGCCAAGCAGGAATTCTGGCATGGAGAATACCAGCAATTGGGAAGGGATTCCCAAGGGTCATCTCTCCAACCTCTTCGAAGGATACCTAGGATTTAGGTTTCCTTCGTAATTTCATTCCATGTTTGACACAAGAATTGCAAGATGAGTTCGGACAAGACTTCATTTGGACTCGATCCAAATCTCCCCGACTTTCCCAAACTAAGAAACTAAACATGGCCAAACACACTGTGAAAATATGTGCACAATCGCATGTAAAGGCACTTATTACACTGGCAATGTAGCTTTGTCATCAGCATCATGTTGTGTTTCTTATTGTGCTTTTGCAGACACCCTTATTACTTTGCTAGTCATCAATCATCCCCTTCAAACTTCAAAGCCGACCCACCATCTGGTTTAAAGTAGACACAATAGACCAGACTTTTGATTTGGTAACACACAATACATTATCAAATTTCCTTCCCCAAAACTTGGAACATGTACAGTGCCCAGACTGTTTTAAAACCTCTCTGGACACAACAGCCATAGCACTTGACTGAACATTAGACACGACCTTGTTTTTCACATGAGCTTACTTTTGTTAACCATTGGTTTGGAGGCCCCCCGATATCCAGCATCGCAAACAGAGCCCACTGGGCTTTGCTTGAGATGGCTTTTGCGTCACGGTCAATCAGCCACAAATGCGTGCTTCCACTCCTGGAACTAGCACCTTTGACTCTGCGTTCTTCTTAGCCGGCATTTCAAACTTTCAACAGTTCTTTTGGAACATGCCCTAGGCTTCTTTACAGAAGGAAAAGCAATGTAAGTGTTTCTTTGGAACAACTGCAGCCTGTCTCCTGCTGGCTATTCTCCAATAATCCTCCGCTGGTTTGAAAACCTTTGGTATCTCCCCCGCTGGGCCGACTCTGGAGCCCTGCTTTGAACCTCCGCGCTGGCTCCTTTCAAGAACGTGCGCCGACACCAACTCAGCAGTCATCTGGTCTTACATCACACCTTGAAAACTAGGCAGGAGTGGGCTCATAGTCTTGGGTCAAGCGCCCAAGCAAGATGTACGCCTTCTGCTCCTCAGGCGAAGGTGACCCCTCCTCAGCTGCACTTGTGCAAACAGGTCCTGCATTTCCTCCAACTGCTTCTCAGGAATCCTGCTTTTTTTCCTGCATTTTGCAAGCATAAAGCCTCCTGCACCAGATCATTCTGGACAAGGCAGTGCTATTCTGGTGCACACCTTTGCAAAGTATCCCAAACAGGCCTTTGCACTACTCTTTTCTCTGACATGGTTAATCTGGTTTGGCTTCAAGAGTGAGTAAGATTGTAGGCTCAATACCCTCGAATCATCAGCAATTGTATCATCAGTAGGTCCACGTCCACCACATGCCAGAGACCCTCTGGACTAGCAGTGATTCCGTGTAGACAGCCCAAGCGCAATAATTTTGTTGAATAGCTTAGATATTTAGCTGCGCCGCCTCCATGACTTCAAAGCAAACAGCAAAACAACCAAAACAACCAGTCCCAGCAGTTTCTCCAACAACACTGTTATCTTCCCATTTGCTTCTCGGCACAGGACATGAACAACACAGAGCAGACTTACAGATGGAAGAAAACTCACAGCACATGTCTCAGTGGATCAGGAACAACAGCAACCGCAGACCCTCCAGGCACCCATCCAAGAACCAGCTCAGAAACCAGCTTGGCAACCATCCTGGGAACCATCCCTCTGCTACCACGTTGTTAGAAAAATTGTTTTGGTGAATGTTTCTTGCCCGTAGTTCCAAACTGGATGTAGATGAAGTCTTCTCTGGAACTCAGGATCAAAGCAAACTCCAACAAAGGCTTCAGCCTGGCGGAACAATGCCTATATGAAACCGCTGCTTAATTAAAGAAACAACACTAGAGCAGGCTTCACTCAGTGAGGGCTTTTATTGTCTTAGTTGCTATATATACACGAGCTAATAAAGCTAATAACTGTACACCAAATCTTACGCTTAGACTCCATACTCAGAAAAAAACCCAGAACATAAGATCAGTCCTTTGTTCCTCAGCAAAAATCATTCCCACGATGTCCAGCCTCTTTCCCACAATTGCCATGCAATAGGAACCAATCTAGTACAAATAAAAACCATGTCTGTTTTACATTTTGTCTCGTCTGTTGTCCTTGAACACGTTGTCTGAGGCCTAGATTTTGGCCTTCAACTGCAACCAATTTAAACTTAGCAAACCATGTGCACATCTGAACATTTTAAATACAAATATACAATAACATGTCCCATCATTTAAAGATTTCCAGAATAAAATCCACCACCCTCTGAGGCCCCAATCCATCACACGAAGTTCTTCTTAAGGTTTGGTGGAATCTCGTGTTTGAATTTGTTTAGCGTTCTAGTCTCTTGAGCAGCAGAAACAAGCTTGCTCCATTCTTTCAGTATTTAAGATAGTGGCATATCACTCTCAGGGTAATTTCCCTCTCCAAGCTAAACATGCCCAGCTTCCTCAGTCATTGTTCATAAGACTTGATTTCCAGAACTTCGGAGCATCTCATCATTCTTCTCTGGAATGTCCTAGCTTGTTGATGTCCTTCTGGAATGGTGGTGCCTAGAATAAGACTACTTCCTACTTCCAATCTGGACAATATACATCTGTTAATTCAGCCAGCAGAATTGGCGTTGGTTTTTTTAGGCACTGCATCACAGTGTTGAATGTCAGGTCCAGCAGAAGACCTAGTTCAAAAACCCAGTCTCATTAGTTAAACCCAGAAATCCTTTATTAAGATCTATAGATCCAGTCTAAGAAACTTCATGTGTTAAACTGGCCAGCAAGCATTTAAATTGGCTTATTAAACTATACACAAGTTTTAAAATTCGTATGGGGTTAATTCTTATTGATTATAATTAAATAAACAACATTTCTCTTCTGTTACCCATACGACCCCGTTTTCTTTCTGTTTAAACAACCAGCTTCTTTCATAGAAAAGCCTAGAACAGGCTTGGCTCATCCTTACTTATCCTTCTCTTCCAGTACCTGTGTCTGAGATCACCATGACTTATCAATACCATTTCTCCTGCATCACCCATCATGCCTATTCCCAACATTTTAATGGCAGGCACATTGCCTGTGCGCTCCTGACACTGACCCAAGTTTTACCTGTGGGTCTGATAACCTTAGATTATTTTCACATGTACCGTTTCAAGCTAAGCTGTCACCCCTTCTCTATTTTTTCATTTTTTTTTCCTGCCTACATAGAGTACCATATAAACATTTCACCAAGCATTCTTCATAATGGAATTTATTCAGCAGTAATACTGACTTCCTGTAATTGAAGATACTAAGCCTGGCAATCACTACCAGGAAAGATTATAAAGCAGATCATGGAACAGACTTAAAATAAATGCTTTGATCACTAAAAGTTACAAAAACAAGTCGTGCCAGACGAATAATTTCCTCTCTCTCACACACACTTTTTTCTTTTTCATTTTTATAGAGATATAAGCTTGTAGATGAAATTAGATTATGGGTAGCTACCACCCTAGAGGACAGGATCTGAATTAAAATGACCTTAAAGGATTATAACTGGAGCCAAATCCACAAAATGAATCTAAACAATACAGCAAATTACCAAGCAGTAAAAATGAAATGCAAAATATAGGATGGGGTGATACCTGGCTTGGCAACAGTACATGAGAAGGGATCTAAGGTTTTAGTAGAACCCAAGCTCAACATGAGTCAATAGTGTGATGCAGCATAAACCTTCCAATACAATATGAGGGAGAACTCGGCTCAATCTCTGACTCTTTCCCTCTTTTCTGAGACTAGCAGCTGAAGAAGAAGGAAGGGCTGGCCACCAAGGCCCAGATGGGCTGGGGAAAGGGAGGCCGGGAGGGTTCCTGAATAGGGGATGGAAAGCAAGCCCTCCCCTGCCCTACGGTCCAGCACCGCCAGCAGCAACTATGGGGGGCCTGCCAACTACAGAGCCATCCCTGCAGGACCGCCTCTGCCTCCGCCTCCAGGCCTTCCAGCTGCCCGCCCTCCCGCCAGCCCCAGAGCAGAATATGTTGTTCTTCCAGATCTTCTCCACATAACTATCCCAACACAATTTACTCCCATAATCCATCAGCCCCCCTCCCACCATGTTCACTTGTAGTGTTTGGTGCTGTCCCTTGCAGAGTTGGCATGTTGGATGACACATTCACCTGTCTTTGGTGTGCTTTGTGCCATTTCTATTTTTTCCTATTGGAATTCTCGCTTCTGTCTTGCCCTGAGGCAATGAGATGTCCAAAAACTCGGTTAAGGGATCAATAACATATCAATAGATGTATAGTAACTAACTAAGTGAAGTAATAATGACCACTCTATTCTTCTTTGGTTAGACCTCACCTGGAATACTGTGTCCAGTTCTGGGCACCACAATAAGAAGGATGGTGACAACTGGAGTGTGTGTCAAGGGGATAACCAAAATGGTGAAAAGTCTACAAACCACGTCCTAGGAATAGTAGCTTAAGAAGCGGGGTAATGCTTAGCCTGGGGAAGAGAAGGTTAATGAGTGACATGATATCCATGTTTAAACATTTTGAAAAGATGTCATACTGAGGATGGAGGAAGCTTGTTTCCTCCGCAAGCTCCAGATACCAGAATACGTCAATTTATTTAATAACCATTAGGAAGAACCTTCTGAAAGTAAGTGTTGTTTGACTGTGAGATGTCACATCTCCTGAGCTTCCTGATGTTAAGAGCTGTTCAACAGTGGAACACTCCTCCTCAGAGAGTGATGGAGTCTCCTTCTTGGAGCTTTCTCAACGAGGCTGAAAGGCCCACTGTTGGGACTGTTTGGATTGTGTATTCCTACATGGCAGGGGATTGGACTGGATGGCCCTTTAACTCTATGAATCCTGAACATTTTCACACTGGGGGATAATGTAAGGTTAAAGTGGAGCCAATGGGAGGGTAATCCCAGGGCATTAGGGACAAGTTTGCAGATCTTCCACATGACGCTGCGCAATCAGACGAATCCAGGGAGAAATGTGAGAATGAACCAAGAAATAAGCTAATTCACAAAACTACTGATTTGCCACATCCTATCTGCTTGCTAATTCACACTCTCTTCACGTAATAGCAGCCGTGTGGAAATGCAAGCCTCCAGATGCCTTTCATTTCCCAGGTCCCTTGCTGTGCCAGAAGGGAGAATTCTCTCTTTTAAAGGGAGAACACACACTTCCTTGCCTAGCGGCTTTCTTCCTCTTTGCAGACTCTAATCAGTTTGCTGGAGAAGACAGAGAGAGGAAGTATTGGCATTCCTCCTGGACAGGAGGGAGAAATGGAAGACATGCCCTGGAGAAGGAAGACATCAAGAAATACAGCCCTCTTTGGAATCAGGCAGCCTTATGGACCCCAGCCCCTCCTCTCTCTCTCTCTCTCCTCTCGCTCTCTCTCCCTCGCTCTCTCTCTCTCCTCTCTCGTGTGTGTGTTTTTCGAGATTTTATGGAGTTTTGCAAAGGAAGCCTCATTCTGCCTTCCGTCTGGCTTCTGGCAAACGAGGATCCCCCCCGGTTTCCCCTCTCCTCCCCCTCCCCTCCCCTCTCTGAGCATATGGGAGGGGGGCACTTATGGAAATGACAGTTGGGTGCATACGCAGAAAAGGTTTTTTCTAAGCGAGCAAGAGGGTTTTTCCTCATCCATTTGACAGCCAAATCAAATGTTACCCTAAGGGGATGTTCCCACTAGGGGAAAACCCCGTTCTGAATCGAATCCAAGGAGTGGCGTTCATATTAGGATCCGATTTAAACCTAGAACGTTCTAGAGCAACCCGCAATCGTCCCCACTACAAATCGATCGTTAGAGCGGGATAAAAATTTAAATCGAATTTTCCTCATTTAACACGTGTTAAAAAAACACTAGGGTCCGACCTACGTTTTTTCATTGATTCGAGTTAGGAACCGGAGTATTTAAATAGGAACGACAGCCTTTGAATCGGGTTGGATGGATGGGAGGAGCGGACTGCGGTGGGGGCTGTCCTGGGGGAGTTGCCCTTTCTGTCCCCATCCGTCGTGGCTGTCGCCTTTTTTCTTTTCTTCCTCACCCTTTGTTCGCTGTGGTCTTTCAATAAGAGATAAGGATTATTTTTATTTTTATTTTTAATGTTTTTACAGGCGCTTAATCTCTTCAGCGCTTTAAGCGCCTGAAGTCCCGGCTGCTCCAGCGCCGCATCTGCAAAGGACTTACCAGGCTTCTCCCGGTGATTGCAATTGCAACCTCCCTCTGTGTGGGGAGAGCCCATTTCTAACGGAGGAGAGGCAGGAAGGGAAGGCTCTCCCTCAAAAGAGGCATTCCCTGTCCGCTTGGCTCTGATCTCACCCAGACAGGGAAGGGCTCTGATCAATGGGGGGGGGATAGAGCCTTCTCCCTCTCTTTCTCAAACGGAATCTGCCTTCTCCTCCAACCCTGAAAGAGAATCTTTGGAAGAGTGCTCCCTCTGCTTTGCCAGAAGCCTCCCCCATTGATCTCTGGGCTCTGTGAAGGGATTCCTCTCCTGGTGTCTTGGGAGACATGAGAGGGGATGCTGTCATGCAAAACCTATCCATAGTTCCTCTGGAAAGTGCTTGGGTTTCCTACTAAATTCGCTTTGCCAGAAGCCCTCCCCCATTGATCTCTGGCTCTGTGAAGGGATTCTCCCCTGGCTGTCTTGGGAGACATGAAGAGGGGATGCTGTCCTGCAAACCCATCCCATAGTTCCTCTGGAAAGAGCTTGGGTTTCCTCTACTAAATTCGCTTTGCCAGAAGCTCCCCCATTGATCTCTGGGCCTCTGAAGGGATTCTGCCTGGCTGTCTTGGGAGACAGAAGAGGGATGCTGTCATGCAAAACCTATCCCATAGTTCCTCTGGAAAGACTTGGGTTTTCCTACTAAATTCGGAGGAAAATGTATATAAGGCTCACAGCGCTTATGACGTTTGATCGTTTCAAGCGCCTTGATTGGTTTCATTAAAAAAAATCCCGCCAAAAATACATCATTTCACAAACGGTCAATGAAATGGAAACCGCTGACGAAAGTTAAATCGCTTCCAAATAATCCGGGTTAACGTTACATCTTTCTGAAGTACTATTATTGACAGCTCCAAATAAGGTATGGAAGAGAAAATCGCTTTATTAAACACCGATTTCATGCCAAGTAGGAACACTTGCAGGTAAAAACTTCGATTAAATAACCAGATGGAACGAAGAATAACGCGTTTCGAACGCGAGATAACAAACACAGGGTTATTTTGAATTCGGTTTTTATT
>NC_056523.1:223432295-223435390 GCF_019175285.1 Sceloporus undulatus
TTTTATTAAAAACGTTGTATTTTAAATCGTTTCAAATATTAAGTGGGAAAACCCCCTAAGTGATGTGCCTTTAAACCCTTATTGTGCTCTTGTGTGTGATAACCATTGGCAAATGGGCTTAACTTTCTGGGATCCCACCACTTTAACCATTTTGAGGATGGAAGCACAAAGGTCTGCATTTGAAAAAGTCCTAAGATTCTATCATAAGAATACAAGGGGAGTGGTATGTGGATGGGGTGCATTAACTTCTTCCTTGCATTGTAGCTGAAGACAACACAAAGCTGCAATAACAGATACAGGACTATAACTCAACTCATGTTGTCTTTCTGCAGAAATGATTATTTCAGATCTGCCACATGATACCTAGTTGGGTCATTAGGAACAGAATCTTCCTGAGATTTGCATTGCACTCTGTAGCATGATCTGATTATTATAAAAGCCCCAAACAGCAGTGTTCCACAGCAAACATCAGGCAAAAACCTGAAGAATTACAACTAGATTCTTCCTTACAGACAATCTAGACATTACAGGCTAGAAAGATGTCTATATTGAATATCATTTCTTGGATTATTTTTGGAATTGTGTGCCTTATTGGTATTTTGGCAAATGGATTTATCGTAGTCATGAATGGACAGCAATGGCTGCAAAACAAGAAAATGGGCCCTTATGATATTCTCCTGGCTAGTTTGAGCACCTCTAGATTTTTAGCACAGTCAACTCTTCTGTTGAACAGCCTCTTGAACTGCTGCTTTCCAAAGACTAATTTGTATAATTCTTTAATAAAGTTTATACACTTTTCCTGGATGTTTCCCAACATGGTAAGCCACTGGTGTGCCACATGGCTCAATGTTTTTTATTGTGTGAAGATCACCAACTTTGCCAACCCTCTCTTCCTGTGGATAAAAGCAAGGATCAATGTGCTTATACCCAGGCTGCTTGGAATGTCAATACTAGTTTCTGTGGTCTTCTATCTTTTTTCATTAGTCAGATTTTTCGGGCACAATGAGTGTTACAATGCAACAGGAACTCTGCCAGGGAATGCCAGTGAAAATCAGGTTTGCAACAATACTTTCATTGTTTTTGTTCCTCTGGAACTATCTTTTTCTTCCACAAAATTCTGTCTGAGCACAACTGCATCCAGCCTTCTGCTTATTTCTCTGCTCAGACACACAAGAAACCTGAAGAAAAGTGGTCTTGGTGTGAAGGATCTCAACACTCAGGTCCACATGAAAGTCATGACATCTTTATTGTTCTATCTTTTTTTCTATCTTTTCTATTTCATTAGTATGATAATTTATACCAAAAGCAATAATAATGAAAAATTTGACAGATTGCTTATTAACATCTTATTGTCTCTATTTCCTTCTGCACACTCCATTATATTAATATTAACCAATCCTAAACTGAAAGAAATGTCTGCTCACATCCTAAACATCAGACACAGAACTTGATAACATGGCAAAAAGGGCAGCAGACACTCAATAGTTGTGTGTAAGAGAGGAAAAGACAATCTTTCCCCCTCCCATTTATGTGAGTGCATCTGTCTGCACATGTATTTGTATGTATATATGAATAGTAGATAACAAGGATTGAATTAATATTAACTATGACTAGGGAACTTGGTTCGTGCATAAATCATCATCCTTACTGATCTTGGAAATTTTGAATTGATGCATGTATAAGCTGGACACTGCTCCTTCCATCAACCTGTAGTCCTGGAATTTCTGACTGATCTTAAATCTGCTGCAAGGGACATTGCAGTCTAGATATTTGTTGTTATTGTGTACCTTCAATTCCTTTCCAACATATGGTGACCTTAAGGCAAGGCTATCATGTGATTTCTTGGCAATATTTGTTCCAAAGGTGTTTGTCATTGTCTTCCTGAGAAACTTTAACTTGCCCAAGGTCAGCCAGTGGATTTCCATTTGAATCCAGTTTGCCCAGAGTCCTTATCCAACAGTCAAACCAGTACTGGCTCCCATCTAGATAAACAGTTTTCTAATTATCTACTGTGGTCCTTCATTCTGCAAATCACAGCACTATCTGTAAATCAATACAACAAATGTCAGAGCCAATAAAAGCAGAAAACACATACTGATTTATTGGCAAACTTCATGTGACTTTATTCCTTCCCATTTCCCCCCTTATTGAGAATAAAGTCTTGAATATATTACTGTATTATATTCTGATGGCAAATATAGATGGTTTTGCAGAGCCTTGATTCTGGGACATTGCTTTTTGCAAGCTCAGGTCTAACTCAGAGTGTTGTGGAGTCTCCTTCCTTGGAGGTCTTTAAGCACAGGCTGGATGGCCATCTGTGGGGGATGCTTTGATTGTGATTTCCTGCATGGCAGGGATTTGGACTTGGTGGCCCTTGTGGTCTCTTCCAACTGTATGATTCTATGATTCTATCTCAGTCCCATCATATTTTCCCAGCGCTCTAAATACCTGTTATATAGGACCCTTCTGCCAGCCTTCATACCTTAAAAATGTAATAGTACCAAAGTCCCAAAGCAGATGGGCCAAATAAAGTGGATGGCAGCCATGCTGAGGGTGCTTAAGGTGAACAAAAGCCAGCTGGAATAGAAGTGGTAGCTTGAGACTGCTGGTGGTGGGCTGCTTCAGGAGAGGGCCATCTGGTCACTGCAGTCCTGGAGCGATTGCAGCCAGAGTGGCCACAGATTGCTCCATTTTGCCTATCTACTTCACCTGTAAGTATCACATCCTGTTTACCAAGGTGAAGTACAATGTATTTCCCTCAAATCTACTTTATTCTAGATGTGCAGGACTACATTCCTTTTCTAGACCTTGTCCTTGTGGATGGCTAGTAGCTGAAACATTGCCACACATTTTGTTATCTTGTGTCTTTTATAACCAGAGTCAAAACCACCTGAACTCCCCTTTATTGAGCTATATGCCACCATTCTGAAATGATGTACATCAGTCTGTTACTGGAAGGCAAATGTATATACACGACCTTATCACTGCCAAATTTTTGTCTTCATCTGTCTAAATTAGAGAGAATGAATTATTAAAAAGGGGATGACCATTTGGTAAAATACTCCTGACCAAAATAATTAATTTGTTTTATATCA
>NC_056523.1:223435490-223442712 GCF_019175285.1 Sceloporus undulatus
TAATGGATGCTGCCTTAACTTCTCCACTTGGTATCTTTACATGGACCTTTGTAGGAACTGCATTCATTGCTATCCTTTTTGGAAATGGATTGATCATCGCTGTTAATGGGAAACAGTGGCTCCAAAACAGGAAGATGGTCCCTTCTGATTTTCTCTTGACTAATTTGAGTATCTTCAGACTTTTGTCGTACTTAACCTTCATCCTGGGCCATGTTTTGGAAGTCACACCAGGAGATTCCTATATTTATATTTTTACAAAGGAAGTAATCAACTTTACCTCGATTTTTTCTGTCCACATCAGCCTCTGGTGTGCCTCGTGGCTCAGTGTTTTGTACTGTGTGAAGGTAACCAACTTTGCCAACCATTTTTTCCTCTGGTTGAAGCCAAGGATCAATGTGCTCTCAATTAGACTGCTTGGGATATCAATAAGTAGTCTCATGATCTTCTCCATTCCTTTCTTCAACAGTTACACTGGACATAAAAAGGTATGCAATATGACAAGAAATCTGTCAGTGAATGTTAGCCAAAATCAGATTTGCAAAAACTTGTTTGTTACATTTCGACTTTTTCAAATCATTTTTGCTTCCATAAATTTCACGATAAGCGTAACTGCATCCATTGTTTTGATTCTTTCTCTGTGGAAACACATAAGGAATCTGAAAAAGAGTGGTGTTGGTATTAAGGACCTAACCACTCAGATGCATATCAGGGTCATTAAAACTTTGTTGCTTTATATCTTCTTCTACTCTTTATATTTTGCTGGTATGATACTTTTTTCCAGTAATACTTTCCTCAATGAAACCCGTATAGAACTTCTGAGCGACATCCTTATGACTATCTTTCCTTCAGCACATACCATAATAATAGTTTTGACCAATCCAAAACTAAAAACTGTGGTGGCCCACATTCTAGATATAAGAAAAATGGCGTCCTAAAAAGAAGAGGGAAGAAAATATGCATTCCTCATCTCCAAGAAGAAAAAGACGAACCCTACTCTCCTTCCACATATATATGTGAGAGAGGCAGAGAAAAGTAAATTACCAAAGGTGGAGACTGATAATCATCTCAAGAGAATATGAAGATATATATCATGGAAATATATAATGATACAGAAGCACAAATTACAGTAAATGGAGAGAAATCTATAAAATTTAGAATAAAAAGTGGAGTAAGGAAGGGTTTTATGGAAAAAATTAAGAACCAAATCTCCAAATCGGAGATAATATTTATGAACACTTATTGGCGGGAACAAAAAGAAATTCAAACTGTATCAGGATTGAAATTTGGGGATTAAAAATATGAGATATTTAGGTGTAATTTCATCAATTAAGTTAGATAATATTGTACAGCATAATTACAATCAATTATGGAAAAAATTAAGAACCAAATCTCCAAATGGGCTAGTAAAAATTGGAAAATGCTAAGAAAAATTAGGATGTTTAAAATGATGGTATTACCAAAGTTTTTATATTTTTTTCAAACTATCCCAGAAATAATTCCTAGTAAAGTTTTGAAGAAAGATCAATATTAAAATGGATATCAGGGAATAAAAAAGTCAGATCATATAAGGCATTATTATACGAACATCAAAATGATGGAGGATGAGGTGTTCCATCACTCGAACATTATTTTGAGGCAATTCAATTGCTAAGAATGATAAAGGTAGAATGTAATCAAAATACAAAGTGGGTTAAATTAGAAAGACAGAGCAATCAAATGGAGGATGTCTCCATCTTCCAGGGAAAAACATGGGGGGGGGGGGGGAAAAGAGAAAATAATTGGTCCAAAGATGGTGAATTATAAAATATGGGAGAAGTGGAGTAAAAAACTGGGTATAAAAAACTGGTTACCTATCAAATATTTAAATAAAAGTAACACTGAAGACTTTGGAAAGATCTTTAAAAAATTCAAGATCAAGGGATTTAAAATAATTTTGGATACTTATATGATTCAACAGGGGTCCCAAATACAGGAAGAAAAATTAACTATATTAATTGGAAATCAATACTGGATTGAAATAAAAGGGATAATAAAATTATTAGATGAAATACAATTGAATATTTTAGACCAAAATGAATTGCTAGAAAAAATAATTTTAAAAAATTAGAAGGTGAAAAAGGATTAATAAGGAAAATTTATAAAATTATGTTAACAACCCAATTTATAATAGTAGGGGGACTGACAATGAATTGGGAAAAAGGTGGGGAGGAAGAGGAGGGCAGCGAGGCCTGCCTGGGGCGGAGGAGGCGAAGCTGGAGGCGGTGCCTCCCTGTGCGCCCGCGCCATCCTCCTCCTCCACCCCCTCGCCCCCAGACCGCCGCCCACCTGCATGGAGGAGGCGAAGGCAGACGGAGCCAGTGCCTCCTGCGCACAGGCACACGGGGAGGAGGAGGAGAGGGGGCGGAGGAGGCGGGGAAGGAGGCGCGCCCATGAGCAAGAGGCGCTGCCTCCGTCCACCTTTGCCTCCCTGCGCGGCCGCGCCACTCACCTCCTCCTCCTCTGCCCCCTCTTCCCCAGGCCGCACGGCCACATGGAGGAGCCAAAGGTGGAGGAGGTTCGCCTCCTGCGCGTAGCCGCGCGCCACCCTCCCCGCCTTGCACGCAACCGCACCACCCTTCTCCTCCACCCCGTCCGCCCCAGCCCCCAGGCAAATGGAGGAGGGGGAGAAGGAGAAGGAGGAGGGGAAGGAGGTGGTGAGTGAGTGGCCAGAGGCCTCAAGGTGGGTTTTTTTTGGGGGGGTGCTTTTAATGCTAACAAGTCTCCCTTGTTTTGACAATGATAGTGCGATGATGATGATGATGAAGATATGAGTCAGCTTGAGAGGCATGCAAGCACTGTTTCTGAAGCCGAGAGAGTGTCACCTTCCAAAGTTTGTTTTGGGTGCTTTTAATGCTAACACGTCTCCCTTGTTTTGACAGTAATAGTGTGGTGGTGATGATGATGATGATGATGATGATGATGATGATGATGATGAAGATGATGATATGAGTCAGCTTGAGAGGCATGCATGCACTGTTTCAGAAGCTGAGAGAGTGTGACTTTCCAAAGTACCTTTTCTTTGTGTTTTTGGTTCTGAGGCATGGTCAATGTAAATTGCTGTGATTTTACAAACTCATACGCAGTGAAGAAAAACCAAAGTCCCTTGACACACACTTCTGAGAAGTACACTTGGTGCAAGAACGGTGAAACCACCTTGACATGTTTAATATGCATAGGCATGTTAAACCATGCTAAGTGTTAAACCGAAGGGGTTTGGTTATGGAATAAGCCTCTGATGCAAGAGGCCATGTTCAGTAAAGCCATGTGAAATGCCCAAATGTGCTGTTGTGTGTGTTTTGGAATGGAGGTGGGGGGTGTTTTGCCAGAAAGGGAAGTACATTTCTGCCATCTGTCTAGAAATAATGCCCAAATGTCCTCCATTTTGATCATGCCTAAGAAACAGGCATTTATATTAACATTAAAAAAAATCGCCAATTTTTTGTGTGTCCTCAATTTTTAAAAATGTGTCCTACATTTGAAAAATCCATCCTACATTTGTCCTACATTTGTCCCGATTGGGAGGTCCTTACTTATGGCAACCCTAGATATGATTAGTACACAATGTGTCTTGGTAGAGAGAAAGGAAGTTTTAATTGTAGATGTGGCAATCCCTGGGGTTAGCAGAACTGAAGACAAAAAGAGGGAAACAAATCCTATGATGATAGGTGGCTTGGGAGCAATCCCAAATAGACTTACATATGGCTGAATGAAATTGCCATGAACACGATCACATCACAGAAATAAAAAAGTGATACTACTTTGAACATCCTTCTTTATCCAGTAATACTTCACTGCTTCCTGGATGAAGTCCAAACAGAATCTGAACCCATTCAATAACATCTGATAGAAACTGGAACATAATAATGTAATAATAAAGAATCCGTTCCTCTCTGCCCAAATAATGACACTTCCAACCAGTTGCCTGACTTTGACTGCTGGCAGAGCTGGCCTTAATAACATACTCTACTAGAAATGAGTCTATTATTGTCATACAGCCTTATCACAATTGCAAGATCCCACTGGGAAACGGGATGGAAACTGGATTTAAATAAAATTCTAATTTAAACAGAACCTGCAAATTTGGGATGTTTATCACACCGAATTGCTGCTAAAGTGAAATGACACGAAGTTAAACCGAAGTTGAAGAGGAGAAAGACACCACCTTTTTACTTTCAGTATCTCCTGAAAGTAAAAAGCTGCCGTTTTAATCTGGTTTAACTTCAGTTTAACTTCATGTTATTTCACATTAACAGTGACGTCATGTGATAAATGTCCAGTATTTCTGTTTTTTTTTTTCCTAATTTAAATCTCATTTAAATCCCATTTTCCAGTGGGATCTCGCTAGTGTGATAATAGTTACATGGACTAATTGAGTTGATGCCTACCTAGACCTCTGTCCCTTGAAAAGAGGTTCAAAAGAAAACATAGCACTTAGATTAAATTTTATAGCATATCTTAAAGCCTTTCTGAGTTTGAACTCTCTACAAGGGCCCTCTACAAAGAGAAAGGTGGGATATCAAATAAATAAATAAAAAACCTATCTCTTAACTGAGTGTTAGCTTTTAAATAAATAAGTACTAAACACTCTCTTTTAATTTAGTGTTAGCTTATTGAGAAAATTTAAGAAGCCTTATAGTAAAATACTGATATTTTAGCAAATTTAGTACAGTGGTACCTCGGGATACGAAATACCCAGGTTACGAAATTTCCGGGATACGAAAAAATCCCATAGGAAATAATTGTTCTGGGTTACGAATGTTTTTTCGGGTTACGAAAAATTTTTTGGTGCTTTTCGGCGCTATTTCACACGGAATCGCGGCTTTTCCCCATTAGCGCCTATGGGTTTTCGGCTTGCGAAGGCTTTTCGGGTTACGAAAGCGGCCGCGGAACGAATTAATTTCGTAACCCAAGGAAGCACTGTATAATATCTGCACTAAGAAAGATCATCAACAATCAGGGGAAGGGACAGAAAACATTGCAACAGAACATTTTCAGAATTGAAATCCCATTAATTTAAGCATAGAGGAATGTTGCCTTCAGTTTAGATACCCGCATGTGAGACATGTGTTTCTCCAGAAAATCTCAGAAGACCAATGCTTGAAACTATGGTGTATTGTCTCTTGTGAGGCAGTAAAGCAAAGAATATGCAGTACTGTGTTATCAGCATTATATTGTGAGAACCAGCACGGCATAGTGGTTTCAGTGTTGGACTGCGACACTAGAGGCCAGGGTTTGATTCCCAGCTTGGCCATGATATTCACTGAGCTCTGGTGGTGCAGTGGTTAAATGCTGGTACTGCAGCCGCTGTTGGACTTGAACCTAACCAGTAGGGAGGAGTTGCTCAATGGAATCATAGCACTTTAGGATGAAGTGACCATGTAATGCTAGAATTCACACTTGTGGGCAGTGGCATCACTAGGGGGTGCAGGGGGAGGGTGTGGACCACACAAGTGACACTCTTAAGGAGGTGACACCACTCCTCCCAAACGTCTCTTCTGCACCCCAGCCACAGAAGCTGGGCTCCAGGTGAGATGGTGCTCCATCCGAAGAGAAAAGAAAGGCCGGAGCATCTCCCTTCTCTCTCTGCCCACTCAGCCTTGAAGCAGGCTAGGAGGGGTGTGTGTGAAGTCCAGCTTAGTCAATCTGCACCCATGATGGCCTCTGCACAGTGTGTGTGTGTGGGGGGGGGGGGGCAAGGGAGAGAAGGAAGAATAAAAACAAGCAAAGCAGAGAAACGGGTTAGTTGTGAGAGTGGTTGCTGACTGTTCCATGGGAGACAGGAGCAGAAGAATTGGATCCAGGAAAAGAGGCAGCAGGAGCAGCCACCCATTTGCAGAAGATAAAAAGAGGTGGGGTGGCTTTCAGAAGGAACACTAGTTGCTCTGCAAGGAATAGTTGCTCTGCAAGAAAAGAGCTTAATTGTGGTGTCCCACAAAGTGCCATCCTGTCACCGATGCTTTTTAACATATACATGAAGCCGCTGGGAGAGATTGTCCGGAGGCATGGGGCAGGGTGTTATCAATACGCTGATGACACCCAGATATATTTCTCCATGTCTTGGTCATTGGCTTTGACTTCAGATGGTGTCTCGCTTCTCAATGACTGTCTTAAGGCAGTAATGGACTGGATGAGGGAAAACAAATTGAAGCTGAATCCAGACAAAATGAAGGTACGTATGGTATCGGCTCCGAATCCAGGCATTGGGATACAACCTCCAATCCTGGAAGGGGTCACATTCCCCACAAAGGACTGTGTTCGCAGTCTGGGGGTGCTTCTAGATCCGTTGCTTCACATGACAAACCAGGTGAATGCGACAGTCAGGAGTGCCTGTTATCAGCTTCGGCTGATACGCCAGCTGCGCCCTTTCTTGGAAGTCAGGGACCTTGAGACCGTAGTACATGCGCTGGTAACCTCATGACTTGATTTCTGTAATGCACTCTACATGGGGCTACCCTCGTGCTTGGTCTGGAAACTTCAATTAGTTCAAAATATGGCAGACAGACTGGTCTCTGGTACATCCAGAAGAGACCATATAAAATGATCTTAAAATCACTTCACTGGCTGCCCATTAGTTTCCAGGCCCAGTACAAAGTGTTGGTTATCACCTTTAAAGCCCTAAATGGCTTGGGTCCAACCTATCTTCGGGACCGTCTCCTTCCATATAATACTCCCCACATACTTAGATCCTCAGGGAGGAATTTGCTACAGCCTTATAAAACAAGGCTGTCCACCACCTCCCAAAGGACTTTCTCAGCTGTCGTGCCCAGATTGTGGAATGGTCTTCCGGATGAGATCCGTCAAATTACCACCCTAAACAGCTTTTAAAAAGCTATAAAGATTGATGTCTTCCGACAGGCCTTTCCCAAATAGTTTCTCTGGCCATCAGAAGACCTTTAAGATCTCTGGTGTGTGTGTGTGTGTGTGTGTGTGTGTGTGTGTGTGTGTGTGTTTAATCTTTGTAAACCACTCCAATTGCATCTTGTAGAGGAGCGGGATATAAATAAATTTTATTATTGTTGTTGTTGTTGTTGTTGTTGTTGTTGTCTGTAGACTTGCACTGGATGACCTAAATATTCCTAGAGATAACATATTAATCAAATCCATGAATAATCAAATCAGCAAATATGGAGGGATGAGTGTATTTGTGGAGGAAGGACCTTACATGTAATGCCAAAGGCCCTTT
>NC_056523.1:223442812-223451369 GCF_019175285.1 Sceloporus undulatus
CATTGTTGAGCACCCTTTGGGTTCGGCCGGTTAACCAATTACAATTTGGCTTTTTGTTTTGTTTCTGGTACTGTTTGGTTTAGTATGGCTTATAAATATTATTTTTTAAAAGAAATAATCTGTCACAGCATAAAAAGAAAAATGGGGGAGGAATTTTGCACCTCTTTTAACACCAACTATTTTACATTGTACTTTTGTGAATATAGGGCTGTACAGACAGCCCTGTAAGGGACAGCTCTATGATAGCGCTGGACTGGGGCCACAGTAACCGGATGGTCAACCTGTGCCCCCAATCTGGCATTTTTCCAGGCCAAGGAGAAGTGGCAAAATGCAATCCGACACTAAGGAGGAGAAAGGAGCGGCTGCAAGGGCCCTAGCCATCTCTCCTGTCACCAGCCTCCCTTGCCTCTCCTTACCTGACCTGGCCTTCTCGTTGGCCTTCCATGACCTGCTTCTCAGCTTCCCTTTCCTTCTGCGACCTCCTTCCCATCTCCCCTGGCTTCTCTGCAACCTTCTTTCATTCCCTGCACTGGGGAAGCCAGTAACGGAATTGCAGGAAGCTCGCAGGGAAGCCAGGGAAGCCTGGGGAAGACCTGCAACCTTCCTGGGACCTCCTTCCTGGCCATGGGGAACAGATGAAGGTCGCAGAGAAGCCAGGGAAGCCCAGCGAAGCCTGGGGAAGCCCTGCAGCTTTCCTGCTACCTCCTTACCAGCTTTCGTGGCTGCGAGAGACCATTTCCTTCGGCTCTTGCTGAAGGTTGCAGAGAAGCCAGGGAAGCTGGGAAGGAGGTCACAGAAAGAAAGGGATTCCGTGAATCAGGCCGCGGAGGGCTGAAGAGAAGCCCAGGTCAGTTAAGGAGAAACAAGGGAGGCAAGGGAGGCTGGTGACAGGAGAGATGGTCAGGGCCCTTGTGGCTGCCCCCCCCCCAGGTCTGATCCAGCGCAAGGAGTGGGAACCACACTCACTTCTGGAACCGAAGCCAGGATTTGGGTCAGCAGCGATTTAAAAGGTAAGTGGGAATGGGCCCTAAGAGAATGAAATTCAACAGAGACAAATGCAAAATTCTACATTTATGCCACAAAAACTAAATACACACTTATACGTGGAATTATCAGTTTAGCAGCAGTACATTTGAAAAGGACTTTAGGATTATTGTTAAAGATGTGTTGCACATGACCCAGCAGCAAATAAGACAATATTTTAGCCTGCATTAATAGAAGAGTAGTTTCCAAGACAAAGGACATACCAATAACATGTTCACAATATTCTGCATTGGTCAGGTATCATCTGAAGCACTATGTAAAATTTTGCACACTTCATTATAGAAAGGATATAGAAAAATGGAGCAGGTTGGGAGAAGGACATGAAGGATGATAAGAGGCATGGAAAACAAAACATATGAGGAAAGGGTGAGGGAGTTGGGCATGTTCATCCAAGTGAAGAGAAAACTGAGGGGTGACACGATTGCATTCTCCAAATACCTCAAGGGCTGCCACAAAGAAGAAGAGGCAGGCTTATTCTTTGCTGCCCTAAGGATAGGGCAAGGTTCTAAGGCAATGGTTCTCAACCTTTGAGACTCCAGATGTTTTGGACTTCAGTTCCCAGAATTCCCTGTCAGTATGTTCATTGTTCAGGAATTCTGGGAGTAGCAGTCTCAAAACTCTATAGGACCAAAGGTTGAGAACCACTGGTCTAAGGGCTTTAAGTTACAGGAGGGTTGATTTTGATTGAACATTAGAAGGAACCTCTTAACAACAAGAATTATTTGACATCTGAACCAATTATTAAGAGAGGTATTGGAGTCTCTTTCTCTGGACGTCTTTTGTTAGGGATGTTATCTAGATCTCACACTCTAAATATAAGAAAACTGGCTTCATAAAGAAAAGGTCAGGAAACATGCATTTCTCATCTCCAAGGAGAAAAAGACAACCCCTACTCTTTTTCCACATATGTGTGTGAGAGAGGCAGAGAACAGTAAATATCCCAATGTGGAGACTGATAATACATAAAAAAGTATCTTTGGTCTTCCAGATGTTTTGGACTTCAACTCCCACAATTTCTGAATGAGAGTCAAGTTGGCTGGGACTTCTGGGAGTTGAATTCCAGAATATCAGGAGAAGCAAAGTTTAGGAATCACTGAGTCTAGATGGATATCCTCCCATGATAGAGGCTTGGATCCAATGACCTAGGGCAGTAGGAGTAGCAGCTCTTCCTCCTCATCCTTTATGGCTTCTCGCTGCCTCTCTCCCACATATTTGCAAGCACAGTCCATCTACTATAACTCTGTGAAGACAGTTTTTGAATACACCTTTTTCATACCACCATTTATTAAAACTACACAAATATCTTCAAAACTGTGCTGCTGCATGAATGTCATTTGCAAATATTACTGCCATCTGTCATTGTATGATTTTCCTTTTTTTGTTGTTTGCATTTTAGAAAAGAACACTTTATGCCAAATATAGACATAAACCTTCTGCTGGGATCAAAAACAATTACATACTTTGCCACAGTAAGGTAGAACTGCTCTTGCACTTGACAATACACTGGGCCTTTGGTATCCACTTGAGTTTGGTTCCAGGATCCTCTGTGGATATCAAAATCCACATGTAGGCCCTAAAGTCCCATTAAATATTATGGATGGATAGTAAAATGGTGTCACTTATTTTTAAAATAGCAAAATCAAAGTTTTTTTTTAGGGAATGTATACTTTTATTTTTTTTCAACGCTGTAGATACTTGAATCCATGCATAATCACTACAGGGCAGACTGTATTCTCCTTCACCTTTTCACCCTGCCCTTACATTATTACAACTTAGATTATTCTGCTTGTTTGTGAGGCAATTGCTAGCGAAAATGCCAGCATAAAATGCTTAGTTATTTGAGCAGCTATCTGTCCTCCAAGGGAGACATTAGCTAGGAGTTGGTCATTAGTAACAGAATCCTCTCAAAATTTGCCATGGCTCTCTGTAGCATGATATAAACCATTTAAGTTTCCCCCCAACAAAGACAGAAGTTTCTCCAGGAGACCTGAAACAGATTACAGAAGATTCATAATCAGACACTTCCCCTCGCCGCTGTTATTTTCCCCAGAAAGAAGTGCAATAATGGATATGCTGCCTTAATCTCCATTGGATTTTATGAGGACCATTGTAAGGGACAAAGCTATATCCATTTGCCTCCATTTTTGGACATGCGCATTGAATCATAGCGTTGTGAATGCGGAAACAGTTGGTCCACACCAGCGAAGATGGTCCCTTCTTCTGATTTCTCTTGACTAGTTCTGGCAGTATGATCAGAATTGTGTTGCCCATTTACCTTGGGCTATGTTTTGGAAGTCACAGCAGGAGATGTTTATATTTATACTCATACACAGGAAGTAATCAACTTTACCTGGATCTTTTCTGTCCAAATCAGCCTCTGGTGTGCCTCGTGGCTCAGTGTTTTGTACTGTGTGAAGGTCACCAACTTTGCCAACTATTTTTTCCTCTGGTTGAAGCGGAGGATCAATGTGCTCTCAATTAGACTGCTTGGAATGTCAATAGGTAGTCTCATGATCTTCTCCATTCCTTTCTTCAGCAATTACATTGGACATAAAGAGACGTGCAATCTGACAAGGAATCTGTCACTTAATATCAGCCAATGTTGGGACTGCAAATACTTGTTTGTGGTATTTCGTCCTTTTCAATTCACTTTTGCTTCCATAAATTTCACGATAAGCATAACTGCATCCATTGTTTTGATCGTCTCTCTGAGGAAACACACAAGGAATCTGAAAAAGAGTGGTGTTGGCATTAAGGACCTAACCACTCAGATGCATATCAGGATAATTAAACCTTTGTTGTTTTATATCTTCTTCTACTCTTTGTATTTTGCTGGTATGACAATTTTTTCAAGTAATACTTTGCTCACTGAAAATAGTATAGAACTTCTGAGTGACATCCTTATGACTGTCTTTCCTGCAGCACATACCATAATAATAGTTTTGACCAATCCAAAACTAAAAACTGTGGCGGCCCGCGTTCTAGATATAAGAAAAATAGCTTTGTAAAGAGAAGGAGGAAGAAAAGATGCTTTCCTTATCTCCAAGGAGAAAAAGATGACCCCTACTTTCCTTCCACATATATGTGTGAGAGAGGCAGAGAATAGTAAATATCCAAAGGTGGAGATCGATAATTGTCAGAAGAGAATATGAAGAAGCAAATATGACAATCCTGTATATACGGAATACATTGAGCTTCTCTCTGGATAGTCTGACTGTTTCTCCTGAGCTTGGCAAGCTACCTCTCTGGAAATATAGCTTTCTGTAATCATTTACTCAGATACTTTCATGTCAGTCTGCAATACCTTTATATGAGCACAACTGCCACTGCTGATAAAAGCAGAAAATAATTATTGGTCCATTCAACTGTTTATGAAATCTTCATAATAGCTGATGAAACAGTAAAAGAAGATCAAACTTAACAGAAGTGTTCCACTTTGCACTTGAATCCAGACACTGTTGTATTTTCCTGGATCAGGCCAACACAGCTGCCACTTTAGAAACAAAATTTTGAGGTACTTCAAAATTTGAAAATAAGTTTTAAATGCATAGCTACATTGTAATCTAATGCCAAGTATAAATAGCTCAGAGCTTGCAAAAATTAGTTTTAAAAATTTATTAATGCCGAAATCATTATTTATTTTATTTTACCTTATTTATATCCCACCTTTCCTTCAAGATGAGATTCTCAAGTTATATCCCACCTTTCTCCCAATTAGAAAAAATGAAATTAATTTGTCACTGTTTAATGTTAAAGAGTGAAATTATTTAATCCATTTAATTATGCTAACTGATTTCTTACTTCAGCCATTAGATTCCAAACTAAACAAGGGATTTACAAAGACTATTATGCATGTTTTCACTTCTTTAGAAGTGCTTTTTGTTTCAGTTTAAATCTCTGTTCCCTGTCCCGGCACTCGTTTCCAGACGTCCTACAAATCATGCAATATAATTTTGGTTGGGAATAGTGAGAATCTAACACAACTGGAAACTATCAGGTTGGGCATGTCTGTTCTAAAGCACCTCACAATCTTTTCAGCTGTGCCACTGCATGCATCTCTGTTACCCCAACCCAATCCGTAACAGGCATGTACAATGTCAATCAATCTTCAAGCAGTTTGTTAATAAAGAGAGATGTAAACAGCCAATACGTTATGGTGAAATAATAGCTGGAAAATTAAATAATTCATCTAGAGGACACTGACCCACTGCAAGTCCAGCAATAGGTGACTGCCTACAAAGATTGTTATTATTATGCTTTATTTATATAGTAGGCATCTGACTCCATCTTGGCCTCTGAGGAGGAGAGAGGGTGGGCCAATGCCTTCAGGCCTATCCTTAAGATACAGAGCCCTCCATCTGTTCATCTGCCTTGGTCCAGGCCTCAGAGGGAGAGAAGAATTGTGTGACCTGATCCTCTTCCCCCCCCCCCCATTCCCTTACCCTTTGTGTCATGTCTTCTTAGAGTGTAAAGCATGAAGGCAGGGAACCGTCTAAATAAATGATTTTCTATGTACAGTGCTGTCGCAAATTACATTCTAAATAGCACAATACATATAAATAATACATAACAATACAGGAAAGGGTTCACTAAAATAAGGCAGGCAACAAATTAAAAATGTCAAATAACAAATAATACTCACACAATGCCTGGGAATGCTTCCCTGAAGAGGATGGTCTTCAAAGATCAATCAGTGACTCAAAAGGTGGAAAATTTGGAATCAGAAATGTTTTCAGTGGCTCTGGGATTATGCAGAACATTTTTCTACATAACCAAATCACTGCATCTTCTTTGCTTCTCTAATAATAATAATAATAATAATAATAATAATTTTATTTCTTACCCGCAGCTCCTTATGGCTTGAGGTGGGTTACAATATAGTTAAAATACAATCATTACATCAAATACACACATTAAGCTGCACCTCTACGAAATATTTATATTACAATACGTATGGCAATAATTAAATATAAGATTCATGTTTAAAATTCATTATTAAAAGACAAGCAAAGATCAGGGTAGAACACATATTTTGCATGCAGCAGCTACTCCGTCCATTTTCTCTCTTTTTTAAAAGACCAGGTATCTGACAAGCTCATTTTCTGGGCAACCAGTTTACTTTAACTTTGTTTAAATACTGTAAACTTGCTTTATAAGGCTACATGGCGGGGGGTTGGACTGGATGGCCCTTGTGGTCTCTTCCAACTCTTAAAGTCATATTCACACTCATTTATTTGATTGTCTGCTTATGTTAAATATGCCATATATTAAAATGTTTGTAGCAAAGGCTCAGGAAGGAATGCAAATCAACAGGGTGTGAATTTGCTATTGTTGTTAACCATTCTCAAGTTGCTCTCGACCCATGGCAACCCTGTGGATGAGACACTTCCTAGACTTCCTAATCTCCACTGCTCTACTCAGTTCCTGTAAATTCATACAAATTACCTCCTTAAGAGAGTCCATCCATCCAGCAGCCTTCCTCTCTTTCTGCTTCCTTCCACCTTTCCTAGCATTATTGTTATTTCCAATGATTCATGTCTTCTTATGATGTGACCAAAGTACGATAGCCTCAGTTTAATAATCCTGGCCCCAGGGAGATTTCAGGCTTGGTCTGTTATAGGCCCCATTTGTTTGCCTTTATGGTTGTCCTTGGGATCTTCAGCACTCTTCTCCAGCACCACATCTCATGTAAACTGATTTTCTTCCTATCCACTTTCTTAACTGTCCAGCTCTCACAAACATACATGGTAACAGAAAAAACAATGGTTTGTACATATCTAACTTTTGTACTCATTTGTCTATCTTTACACTTTAGAAACTTTTTTAGTTCTTTCATAGCTGCTCTCCCCTTTCTTAATCTTCCTCTGATTTCCTGGCTGCAGTCTCTGTTTCTATCACTGTTTGATCCCGGGTATGAGAATTCTTTTACTATTTCTATTTCCTCATTGTCTAGATTGAATTTGCGTACACTCTCAGTGGTCATCATTTTTGTTTTCTTTATGTTCAACAGGAAGCTTGCCTTTGCGCTTTCTTTCTTGATCTTCCTTAGGGGTCATTCCCACTACCATTACATCCGAATCATTATTTGGGGTATATGACCCAAAACTGCTTTCGACCTTCATGTGAACGATTCTAGCTGGAACGAAGCAGGGCAAAAGCAAAACAAAAACAAAAACAAAAACCTGGGGTTTCTTGATACTAGTTTGAAAGTGTTTCTTTTGAGAAGAATAGATTCTGAAGCATGTCCAATAAGTGGGACCACCAGATCAGAATTGATTCCTGCTGGAGGGGAGGGACAGTTTTTGGAGATGTCACCACCCCCCCCAGTGCTGCCTGTGTTGGCATGACATCAGTGTTTTTTGTTTGTTTAAATACAATTCACCGATAAATCGTTAGAATGGTTTAATAACTACTTGACAAGGCAGGTAGCTGCTAAGCCATTCTAATGATTCATCAAGGAATTGTTTGAAAAAAGGGAAAGAAACCATGCTAATGTGTCCCCTGTCACCCTCCCCCTCCCAGGTCCCTTCCTGCCTTCCTCCTCTACCAGCCACAGCAGAACTCTCCACCGCCCTGGCCTCCCACTCCCACCAGCAGCTGCACCTATGGCACTACCGCCACACCACCTCCTGCCTCGCTGGACCCTCTACCGCTGTAGAGCTCACAGACTCCCCTCCATTGGCTGGAGGAGCACGAGGCAAAAGGAGAGCCCGGTGCGAGGCAGAGGGAAAGCCACTAGCTTGCTGTCTCACTCTTCCTGGCCAGGCACATGCCTGAGCTTGCACCGACATGCTCCCTCGCTTCTGTTGGGTCTTGGGTCAGCCGAAGTGCAAGGAAGGCTGGCTCCTGGTCCGCTGACTCTCTCTGGAGTCGGAGCTGCCTGGCTCAGGGTGGAAGAGTGGTGAGCCTGGGTCAGGGTACTCTGGGGAGGGCTCCTTAGTTGGGCAGGGGTGGGTGGTGGACTCCTCAGCTTGGTTCCTGCCTCCATCACCCCCTTTCTCCGGTGGAGATGGCAGGAGCTCAGGGAAAGGAAGAGGCATGGGAAGTGGCGCTACCAGTGGGAACAACCAATCATACCAAAAAAAAGTCGATCAGGTTGGTAAGGGGAAAAAACTCTTTCATACTGGGAACAAGTGGTCTTTTGAAATCATTTTTGAAACTGGCACAAGAGTGAATCAGGAAGTGACTCATCCTGCCAGTGGAAATGGGCCCTTGGTAGTTGTTCCACCTCTTTGAGGTTTTCTGCTGGTATTATGGTGCTGTCTGCGTATCTGGGATTGTTCATAGAATCATAGGCGGGATACAAACCGCCATATAGTACGTATAGGATACGTACTAGGGTTAGGAAGGGGCGGTGCTTCCGCACCCCCCTAACCCTAGTACGTATCCTATACGTACAAGATAGCGGCGCCCCTTGTTTTTGCCTGTTTTTTTCAATGCCCATTTTTCAGCGGGGAGAAGGATTTTAGGATATGAATAAAATACTACATTAATGACAAAGTGTTCATTTATT
>NC_056523.1:223451469-223455068 GCF_019175285.1 Sceloporus undulatus
AGTAGAGAAGCCTTGAAATTGTTCCACATCGTCGTGGGTCACCCAAAATCCTTTGGTGGGCCGCATGCGGCCCGCGGGCCGTATGTTATGCAGGCCTGTATTAATCTGTAAAATAGATTTTATGTAATCTATTTGTACCTTTTAGGCAAATTTTATATTCCTTATATTGTTTTAAGCTTTTGAGTGGCATGTTGGTTCCATTGACCATAAATAAAGTGAAGTAGAAGGCTTTAAAAATTAATATTTAGCATGCATATATAGATGTAGTAAAAAGTAGTAAAAGGAACACATGTGGAAGCATTTGGAGTTGAGCCCCCCAAGAATGTAAACAGGGATTAGAGCAGAGGAGTAAAGGCACAGGCTAACCTTAAGTGAAGGACCCCTCAGTTCTCTGGTGCCTTGTGCTGGCTGGGAGACATAACTCATGACAGGGAGGCATCTCTGTCAAGGACTAGAAGGGGGGCGAAGACTGATAGGGGGAATGGAATGTGGCTAAAATGTACCTTAATATATTCATAAATCTGTATTTTGATTGTGAGAAAATTCTATATGTTTAACTTTTGCTATAGCCAATGAAATATACTGGATGGGTTTCTTTGTTTGAACCCCTATAAAAGATGCCATTTTCTTTATTTCGGGGCTCCAGAATCTGGTTTTGGGGAATGCTAATTCCTTCTGGAGCTGCCAGCTGTCAAAATAAACATCTGTGTTTTCAACTGATCGTGGTCCCCTCAGGGACGTAGCCAAGGGGGGGGGGATCTTGGGGTCCGGACCCCCCCTTCCATTAGAAAAATGAATGGTATGTGCTGCTGCGCCACTGCACCCAAGCCCCATTATAATGGTGGCACTTAGTCTGGACCCCCCCTTCCTAAAATCCTGGCTACGTCCCTGGTCCCCTCCTTATCTGTTCTGTCAGGCCGAAGTTGCTGGGGGCTTTAGTGAGAGAAGATCACAGTTGTTTGGGTTTCCGTAGCAGTTTATACAACAAATGATTGATTGACTGACTGACTGACTGATTGAGTTTTAGATACTGTAACACAAGATTTAGCAATGGTGAAGGGGGCAGGACTATTTCTCATCTCCTGATCTCTTGTGGGCATCACACCAACATGACGAAAAGTGACATCATAGCATTTCTTTATTTAAAAGTAATTTAAAAATACACTATTACAAATATTAAAGAAAAAGAAAGAAAGAAGCATGGAAGAGGAAGAGGAAGAAGAAGAAGAAGAAGAAGAAGACAACTGCCAATCTTCCATTGGGTGGTTATACATACATATAATTATTCATACGGTCAGCAGCGAGAGAAGTCTTTTTCACAGCTTTCCCAAATGACAATAAAAGACAAGGCAAACATTTACATCAATTATGTGTCTTGGTGCTAATTTAATTTGCATTTCAAACTCAATTAGCATGTCAAAAGGAAGTTTGGAAGAGGTTTAAAGAACATTCCTCTGCTTGAAAAAACTTGAATGAACACACACACACACACACACACACACACACACCAATCTCAACAAATAAACGTTGGTTGCAACCCCCACAAGAAATGGTAGAATTGGGGAGACCCTCAAGGACCATCAAGTCCAATCCCCTTCTGCTATGAAGGAATACATAGGAATACATAGGATTCTAGATGACATGTAGTCTGACCCCCTGTTCAACATCAGGATGGCACTAGAAGATGTGATCCTAAGGCAAAGCTATCACAGGGTTTTCTTGCCATAAAGAGGAGTTTCGTCATGGGCTGCCCCTGCAGCTGAGAGAGTGTGACCCTCACAGAAGAGAAGGAGGTGGGGTGGGTTGGCAAATGCCAATGCTCTTCTGCCGAGCAGGAATTCTGCCTGGAGGAATCCTAGCATTGGAAGAGATTCCCAAGGGTGATCTCATCCAACCCCCTTCTACTATGAAGAAATACCTAGGATTTTAGGATTTTCTTCTTAATTTCATTCCATGTTTTAACATAATTATTTTTGAAACATCATACAATTCATATTCATCATGGTAATATCTAAGTATTTAACATTCTTTTAACTTTTAAAAGCAAACAATATTAATAACTGAACATTGACAAAAATTAAAAATCTGGCTATATACTGAAGTAACTAGGTTATATGGACAGAAGTAGAGAATATTCAAGTATGTCACACATATTTTGAAAATTAAATTTTATTCATTTGTTCAATCCACATGACATAACATCACCATTACAGATGGCATTACATACAGAACACCACATAGTACAACACAATATACAATACCCCACGAAACCACACCACCCACTACCACAACCCAGACAACATTAAACAAATCAAAACCACAGAACGTAAATTATAACTTTTAGCTTGACCTATCCTTCCATTGTTGATCATGTTTTCCATCTCTCCTCCTGCTTTATTTTATTACCCAACAATAATAATGATAATGATAGTAATATTAAATTTATTTATAGCCCACCTCTCCCAAAAGGATCAAGGCAGGTTACAACAGTAAAATACAACAATAACATATATAATGCATACATAAATAAAAATGTCACAATCCCCTCACCCCCTGTTATAAAACTAAACAGCAACATAATATTATAAATACAAATTAAATTAATTAAAAACAACCATAATTAAAATGAGGCATCTTGGGACAGACAAGGGCAAACCATATCAATACAACGTGAGGTCAGTCAGGGAAGGCCTGCCGGAAGAGATCTGTCTTGGATGCCTTCTTAAAGGCGTCAAGAGTAGTAATATGACAGATCTCCTCCAGCAGGTCATTCCATAGCTTCAAATCACTTTGAATATTAATAATAATTAATAATTTGTTTTATTTATATACCGCTATTCCAAAGATCATAGCGGTGAACAGCAAGTAAGCTAATTAGCAAGTATGCTAATTTGCCCCCAACAGTCTGGGTACTCATTTTAGCGACCTCGGAAGGATGCAAGCCTGAGTCGAGCTTGCGCCCTTTTGCTAGTCTTGAACTCGCAACTTTGTGGTCTTGAGTGAATGGCTGCAGTACAGGCATTTAACCACTGCGCCACCAGGGCTCCTATAGTTGTATAAGGATAATCAAGTTAGATTTAACACATTAACTAATTAAATCTTTTATTCTATAGTCTATATTTCCTAATATCAAGTTTATGTATACCCACAATACTTTTTTTTTATCACAAGAGCCCAGGTGGTGCAGTGGTTAAATGCCTATACTGCAGCCACTCACACACAAACCACAAGGTTGTGAATTCAATATCAGCCAGGGGCTCAGGGTCGACTCAGCCTGGCATCCTTCCACAGCTCATTAAAATGAGTACCCAGCTTGTCAGAGGCAATTAGCTTACACTTTGTAAACCGCTTAGTACATCAGTAAGTGATACAGAAATGCACTTGTTTTTGCTCCCCATTCTTTTTTATAAAAAAATTATAAGTGGTTACTAGTCTTTTATACTATATTTCCATGACTTCCTACTAAACAAGGAGGTGACTTTATTAATTTCCATATAATCTATTACTTTCATCAATTTATTTACATTTCCATTTGGATGCATATTGCATTCTCACCACCCTTGTTAAATAAAATATAAGTTTACCATGCTTGTTTTCCA
>NC_056523.1:223455168-223457569 GCF_019175285.1 Sceloporus undulatus
CATGACTCCAGGGCTGCTGGGCATTGGGGATATTTAAAGACCTGGCACAAATTACGTAAATCCTACTGGTGGGATGGAGTGCGTGGAGATGTTGATGCTTATGTCAAAAGCTGTGCCACTTGTGCTAGGGCGAAACCAGTAATGGGCAAGCCCAGAGGACTGCTTCAACCTTTGCCCACGCCCGAGGCACCTTGGAAGCACATTGCCATGGATTTTATTACAGACTTGCCTGAGAGCAAAGGGAAAAACACCATTTCGGTAGTGGTCAATTTGTTTTCTAAGCAGGCCCACTACATAGCCTGCAAAGGCATGCCTACTGCTTCGAAATTGGCTGACCTCTTTATTATGCATGTATACAAATTCCATGGTCTTCCAGATAGAATTATATCAGATAGAGAAACAATCTTCACTTCTAAGTTTTGGCGAGTTTTGCAGAAAAAATTGGGGGTGCAGTTGGCACTAAGCACGGCTTATCATCCTGAAACAGATGGTCAATGTGAAAAGACTAACATGGCTTTGGAAAGGTACCTCCAATGTTATACCAACTACCTTCAGGGCCACTGGTATGACTTGCTTCCACATGCTGAGGTAGCTTTTAATAGTGCCGTTCATCGCAGTACTGGACATTCCCCTTTTCAGATTAACTATGGTTTTGAGCCTAAAACTCTTCCAGCCCTGCCTGTAGACTCCTCTGACCCTGTTTCTGTGACCCAGTGGGCTGACAAGATTAAAGGAGCTTGGCCTAAGATCACTAAGGCTCTGGAGGAGGCCAAGGGACAGTACAAAAAGTTTGCAGACAAGAAAAGTTCTCCTAGTTGTGACATTAAACCTGGGGACATGGTTTATCTGTCTACAAAAAATTTAAAGACCAGACATCCGTCCAAGAAACTGGGACCTAAATTTGTTGGCCCTTTTCCTGTCAAGAGGCTTGTCAATGATGTGACTGCTGAACTGTGCCTCCCCAAATCCTATAGACATCTACACCCCGTTTTTCATTTCAGGTTATTTAAGCCAGACTGGAGCACGGGGCAGTGGAGGAGAGCCGATCCCCTGCCACTTCCAATGATGATTGATGGACAACAACATTTTGAAGTTTCGAAAATTTTGGACTCGAGGGTTCATAGGGGCAAACTTCAGTACTTGATCCATTGGAAACATTCTGGTCCACACTCTGACACCTACATGGCTTGGGCCTGAGTTACTTATGGGACCGCATCTCCCTATATAATCCACCCCGCACTCGTAGAACATGGGGTAAGAACCTACTGGAGATAGCAACCTCTAAGTATGTTGCTACTTCGCAAAGAGCATTTTCAACAACGGCTCCGAGACACTGGAACAGTCTTCCTGAGAAGATCCGCTTGGCGGCCTCGTTAGAAACATTTAGAAAAGCAGTTAAAACCGAGCTTTTTAGCCGAGCATAACCCACCTGATATGTATACCCCCCTGATATGAATGATATGCCCCTGTCTGTGTATGATCCTTGCCTTGATTGTTGATGCTATTGTTATTGTCTGATGTTGGATATTTTATTGCTATTAGCTGCTTTTAACTGAATTTTGAGGTAAACACTTTGTGCTTTTACTTAGTCTGTAACCCTGTTTCGATCCATTGGGAGAGGCGGGAAAACATAAATAAAATTTATTATTATTATTATTATTATTATTATTATTATTATTAAAAGTTAACATGGGTTTCTCAAAAACAAGTTATGCAGACTAATCATCTCTCACTCACTCACTCACTCACTCATTCACTCACTTTTCTTTTCTTTTCTTTTCTTTTTTATAGAGTTAGAAGCTTGGTAGATGAAAGAAATGCTGTGGCTGTACCAAATCTTAATTTCAGTAAGGCCTTATGTCTTGTTAAAAAAAAGCTACTAAAATCTGGGTTGGAAATGCTGTTATTAGGTGGATTTGTAACTGGTTGACCAACCAAACCCAACATGTCCTCAGCAAGGGCGCCTTTTCATCGTGGAGATAAATGACTATCAGTGTGTCACAAGGTTCTGTCCTGGCCTCAGTGCTATTCCACATTTTTATCATTGAGTTGGATGGTGGCATAGAGGGCATGCTTATCAAATTTGCAGATGACATTAGATTAAGGAGGTAGTTAATACCCCAAAGGACAGGATCTGAATTCCAAATGAACTTAAATTGTTACAAAATAGAGCTAAAAACCCAATAAAATGAATTTCAATGGGGAGAAATGTAAGGTACTACACTTATGAAGTAAAAATGAAATGTACACATATAGGATGGGTGATACCTGGTTTGGCAACAGTACACGAGAAAGGGATCTAAGGGTCATAGTAGACCCCAAGGTCAACATGAGTCAACAGTGTGATGCAGCAGCTAAAAAAGCTAATGCAATTTTAGGTTGTATCAATAGAAGTATAGTG
>NC_056523.1:223457669-223459508 GCF_019175285.1 Sceloporus undulatus
TATGCCACCATCCAACTCAATGATAAAAATGTGGAATAGCACTGAGGCCAGGACAGAACCGTGTGGCACCCCAATAGTCATTTATCTCCAGGATGAAAAGGCGCCGTTGCTGAGGGACATGTTGGGTTTGGTTGGTCAACCAATTACAAATCCACCTAATAACCGCATTTCCAACCCAGATTTTAGTAGCTTTTTTTAATAAGACTATCATAAGGCCTTACTGAAATCAAGATATGCTACAGCCACAGCATTTCCTCCATCTACCAAGCTTGTAACTCTATACACAGGAAAAAGATAAGAAAAAGAAAAATGTGTCTGAGAGAGAGATGATTAGTCTGGCATGACTTGTTTTTGAGAAGTTAACTTTTAGTGATCAAATGTCTTTCTATGAATCAGGATAGACCTCCCCCCCCCCCAAAAAAATGGTGGCCTGCTGGTATTTTCCTCTGCAGGGACGGTGCAGCCCCAAACTGGGCAGCGTTGTCACAGCGAAGGAAGCTGCAATGACATCGCAAGTGTGCCAGTGGCCCACTCATGACGAAAATGATGTGCGGTGCTGTGTGGATTCCACGCAACACTTTTGTCACAATGGCAGTACCCATATGAATGGGACATCTCCATTGTTATGCCACCCGCACATACTAGGGTTAGGGAGCGTGCAGTTGGTGCACGCTCCCTAACCCTGGAATTGGCACCGGTACGCTGCTTTATGGCAGTCTGTACCACTTCTAAGTATTTACAGACTGTCTGTTTCATGATCTACTTTATAATCTCCCTGGTAGTGATGCCGGGCTTAGTATCTTCAATTACAGGCAAGCAGTATTACTACTGAATAAATTACCATTATGGAGAATGCTTGGTGAAATGTTACAAATGTAGGCAGGAGAAATAAAATGAACAAATAGAGAAGGGGTGACACCTGGCTTGAAAACAGTAGAACTTGGGTCAGTGTCAGGAGCTGCACAGGCAATGTGCCTGCCATAAAATGTTGGGAATTAGGTGTGATGGGTGATACAGGAGAAATGGTATTGATAAGTCATGGTGATCTTGGACACAGGTACTGAGAAAGAAATAAGAATGAGCCAAGCCTGTTCTAGGCTGTTTCTATGAAAGAAGCTGGTTGTAACAAGAAAGAAACGGGGTTGGTATGGGAAACAGAAGAGAAATGTGTTTATTTAATTATAATCAATAAGAATTAACCCCATACGAATTTTAAAACTGTGTATAGTTTAATAAGGAATTTAAATGCTTGCTGGTCAGTTCTGACAATGAAGTTTATTAGACTGGATCTATAGATTCTTAATAAAGGATTTCTGGGTTTTAACTAATGAAGACTGGATTTTTGAACTAGGTATCCTGCTGGACTTGACAGTCAACACTGTGATGCAGTGCCCAAAAATCCCACTGCTGTTCTGGGCTACATTAACAGATGTATACTGTCCAGATTGAGGGAAGTAGTAGTTTCCCTCTATTATTCCAGGCACCACCGTTCCAGAAGGACATTGACAAGCTGGAACATTTCCAGAGAAGAGTGATGAAGACACTCAAAGTTCTGGAAATCAAGTCTTATGAAGAATGACTGAGGGAAGCTGGGCATGTTTAGCTTGGAGAGGAAAAAACCCTGAGCAGTGATATGACCACTGTCTTTAAATAACTTAAAAAACGGAGCAAGCTTGTTTTCTGCTGCTCAAGAGACTAGAGCGCTAACAAATTACAAACAATGAGATTCCACATAAACTTTAAGAAGAACTTAGTGTGATAGGTTGCCTCAGAGGGTGGTGGATTTTATCTCTGGATATCTTTAATAGAGCTTGTATGGGTGCTTTTAATGAGTGCTTT
>NC_056523.1:223459608-223460952 GCF_019175285.1 Sceloporus undulatus
TAATAATAATAATAATAATAATAATAATAATAATAATAATAATAATATTTTCCCTCAGAGAGTGGTGGAGTCTCCTTCTTTGGAATTTTTTCAACAGAGGCTGGAAGGCCATTTGTTGGGACTGTTTTGACTGTGTATTTCTACATGGCAGGGGGTTGGACTGGATGGCTCTTGTGGTTCTTCCAGCTCTATGAATCTATGATTCTATCATAAGAAAACAAGGGGAGTGGTAAGTGGAGGAAGTGTATTAATCTCTTACTTGCATTGTAGCTGGAGAGTTTGTCAGATAAATAGAGGGGAAACGGGAGATGGAATTTATATTACAGGTAAGGATGAATATTTATTTCTGAGGCTTAATCCATTTCCCCTTGGAAAATGTAGATCTGAATGTGGGTGAGGAGGCAGAAGGAATCGGGATAATTCCCACCCACACACTTCTGGGATCAACACAAAGCTCCAACAGATACAGGACTATAACTCAACTCATGTTGTCTTTCTGGAGAAATGATTATTTCAAATCTGCCACATGATACCTAGTTGGGTCATTAGGAACATAATCTTCCTGAGATTTGCATTGCACTCTGTAGCATGATCTGATCATTATAAAAGCCCCACACAGCAGTGTTCCACGGCAAACATCAGGCAGAAACCTGAACAATTACTGCTAGATACCTCTTTACAGATAATCTAGACATTGCAGGCTAGAAAGATGTCTAGCTGTGATATCTTTTCTTGGATTATTTTTGGAATTGTGTCCCTTAATGGTATCTTGGGAAATGGATTCATTGTAGTGGTAAATGGACAACAATGGCTGCAAAGCAAGAAGATGGTCCTTTGTGATATTCTCCTGACTAGTTTGAGCACCTCCAGATTTATAGCACAGTCAACTATTCTGATCAGCACCTTTTTTCCAAAGATTTTTATATACTTTTCCTGGATGTTTTCCAACATGGTAAGCCACTGGTGTGCCACATGGCTCATTGTTTTTTGTTGCGTGAAGGTCACCAACTTTGCCAACCCTCTCTTCCTGTGGATAAAAGCGAGGATCAATGTGCTCATACCCAGGATGCTTGGAATGTCAATATTAGTTTCCATGGTCTTTTTTCTTTCTTTATTAGTCAGTTTTTTTGAACACAAAGAGTGTTACAATGTGACAGAAATTCTGCCAGGGAATGCCAGTGGAAATGAGGTTTGCAACAACACTTTCATTGTTTTTGTTCCTCTGGAATTCTCTTTTTCTTCCACAAATTTCTTCCTGAGTACAACTGCATCCATCCTTCTGCTTATTTCTCTGCAGAGGCATACAAGAAACCTGAAGAAAAGCGGTCTTGGTGTGAAGGACCT
>NC_056523.1:223461052-223518488 GCF_019175285.1 Sceloporus undulatus
GTAGTTTTGTGAATTAGCTTATTTCTTGGTTCATCTCACATTCTCCCTGGATTCTGTCCTGATTGCATGCAGCGTCATGTGGAAAGCATCTGCAAACTTGTCCCTAATGCCCTGGATTACCCTCCATTGGCTCCACTTTAACCTTACAATTTCCCCCAGTGTGAAAATGTTCATGGATTCATAGAGTTAAAGGGCCATCCAGTCCAATCCCCTGCCATGTAGGAATACACAATCCAAACAGTCCCAACAGATGGCCTTTCAGCCTCTGTTGAGAAAGCTCCAAAGAAGGAGACTCCATCACTCTCTGAGGGAGAGTGTTCCACTGTTGAACAGCTCTTAACCATCAGGAAGCTCAGGAAGATGTGACATTCCACAGTCAAACAACACTTACTTTCAGAAGGTTCTTCCTAATGGTTATTAACACATTGCTACGTATTCTGGTATCTGGAGCTGCAGGAAACAAGCTTCCTCCATCCTCAGTATGACATCTTTTCAAATGTTTAAACATGGATATCATGTCACTCATTAACCTTCTCTTCCCCAGGCTAAGCATACCCAGCTTCTTAAGCTACTATTCCTAGGACGTGGTTTGTAGACTTTTCACCATTTTGGTTATCCCCTCTGAACACACTCCAGTTTGTCACCATCCTTCTTGAATTGTGGTGCCCAGAACTGGACACAGTATTCCAGGTGAGGTCTAACCAAAGAAGAATAGAGTGGTCATATTACTTCACTTAGTCTAGATACTATACATCTATTGATATAGCTTATTGATCCCTTAACCGCAGTTTGGACATCTTCATTGCCTCAGTGCAAGACAGAAGAGAATTCCAATAGGAAAAAATAGAATGGCACAAAGCACACCAAGACAGGTGAATGTGTCATCCAACATGCCAACTCTGCAAGCTGGACAGCCACCAACAACTACAAGTGACATGGTGGGAGGGGGGCTGATGGATTATGGAGTACATTGTGTTGGGATGGTTATGTGGAGACAGATCTGGAAGAACAACATATTCTGCTCTGGGGCTGGCGGAGGGCAGGGGCAGCTGGAAGCCTGGAGGCGGAGGCAGAGGCGGTCCTGCAGGGATGGCTCTGTAGTTGGCAGGCCCCCCCATAGTTGCTGCTGGCGGTGCTGGACCTGTAGGCAGGGGAGGGCTTGCTTTCCATCCTCCTATTCAGGAACCCTGCCCGGCCTCCCTTTCCCCAGCCCACTCTGGGGCCTCGGTGGCCAGCCCTTCCTTCTTCTCCAGCTGCTAGTCTCAGAAAGAAGGGAAAGAGTCAGAGACTGAGCCGAGTTCTCCCTCATATTGTATTGGAAGGTTTATGCTGCATCACACTATTGACTCATGTTGAGCTTGGGTTCTACTAAAATCCTTAGATCCCTTTCTCATGTACTGTTGCCAAGCCAGGTATCACCCATCCTATATTTGTGCATTTCATTTTTACTGCTTGGTAATTGCTGTATTGTTGAGATTCATTTTGTGGATTTTGGCTCAGTTTTATAATCCTTTAAGGTCATTTTGAATTCAGATCCTGTCCTCTAGGGTAGCTACCCCATAATCTAATGTCATCTACAAGCTTATATCTCTATAAAAATGAAAAAGAAAAAGTGTGTGTGAGAGAGAAATTATTAGTCTGGCACGACTTGTTTTTGTTAACTTTTAGTGATCAAAGCATTTATTTCTAAGTCTGTTCCATGATCTGCTTTATAATCTTTCCTGGTAGTGATGCCAGGCTTAGTATCTTCAATTACAGGAAGTCAGTATTACTGCTGAATAAATTACCATTATGAAGAATGCTTGGTGAAATGTTATACTGGTACTATATGTAGGCAGGAAAAATAAAATGAACAAATAGAGAAGGGGTGACACCTAGCTTGAAAACGGTACATGTGAAAATAATCTAAGGTTCTCAGACCACAGGGTAAACTTGGGTCAGTGTCAGGAGCTGCACAGGCAATGTGCCTGCCATAAAATGTTGGGAATTAGGCATGATGGGTGATGCAGGAGAAATGGTATTGATAAGTCATGGTGATCTCAGACACAGGTACTGAGAAAGGAAGTAAGGATGAGCCAAGCCTGTTCTAGGCTGTTTCTATGAAAGAAGCTGGTTGTAACAAGAAAGAAACGGGGTTGGTATGGGTAACAGAAGAGAAATGTGTTTATTTAATTATAATCAATAAGAATTAACCCCATACGAATTTTAAAATTGTGTATAGTTTAATAAGCAATTTAAATGCTTGCTGGCCAGTTCTAACAATGAAGTTTCTTAGACTGGATCTATAGATTCTTAATAAAGGATTTCTGGGTTTTAACTAATGAAGACTGGGTTTTTGAACTAGGTATTCTGCTGGACCTGACATTCAACACTGTGATGCAGTGCCTAAAAAAACCCAACGCAATTCTGGGCTGAATTAACAGATGTATATTGTCCAGATTTAGGGAAGTAGTATTATTCTAGGCACCACCGTTCCAGAAGGACATCAACAAGCTAGGACATTTCCAGAGAAGAATGATGAAGATGCTCAGAGTTCTGGAAATCAAGTCTTATGAACAATGACTGAGGGAAGCTGGGCATGTTTAGCTTGGAGAGGGAAATTAACCCTGAGAGGTGATATGACCACTATCTTTAAATAACTGAAAGAATGGAGCAAGCTTGTTTTCTGCTGCTCAAGAGACTAGAACGCTAACAAATTCAAACAACGAGATTCCACCAAACCTTAAGAAGAACTTAGTGTGATAGGCTGCCTCAGAGGGTGGTGGATTTTATCTCTGGAAATCTTTAAATAGATGGACATGTTATTGTATATTTGTATTTAAAATGTTCAGATGTGACAATGGTTTGCTAAAGTTTAAATTGGTTGCAGTTGAAGGCAAAAAGTCTAGGCCTCAGACAAAGTGTTCAAGGACAACAGACGAGACAAAATGTAAACAAGACATGTTTTTTATTTGTACTATGATTGGTTCCTATGTTGCATGGCAACTTGTGGGAAAGAGGCTGGACATCGTGGGAATGTTATTCTTATGAGAGAACAAAGACTGATCTTATGTTCTAGTGGTTTTTTTTTCTGAGTATGGAGTCTAAGAGTAAGATGTGGTGTACAGTTATTAGCTTATTAGCTCGTGTATATAGCAACTAAGACAATAAAAGCCCTCACTGAGTGAAGCCTGCTATAGTGTTTGTTTCTTTAATTAAGCAGCTGTTTCACTAGGCATTGTTCCAGCAAGCTGAAGCCTGTGTTGGAGTTTGCTTTGATCCTGAGTTCCAGAGAAGACTTCATCTACATCCAGTTTGGAACTACGGGGCAAGAAACATCACCCAAAACAAATTTTTCTAACAAGTGGTAGCAGAGGATGGTTCCCAGGATGGTTGCCAAGCTGGTTTCCTGAGATGGTCTTCTGGATGGGTGCCTGGAGGGTCTGCGGTTGCTGTTGTTCCTGATCCACTGAGCATGTGCTGTGGAGTTTTCTTCCATCTGTAAGTCTGCTCTGTTGTTGTTCATCTGTCCTGTGCCGAGAAGCAAATGGGAAGATAACAGTGTTGTTGGAAATACTGCTGGGACTTGGTTGTTTTGGTTGTTTTGCTGTTTGCTTTGAGTCATGGAGGCGGCAGCTAAATATCCTAAGCTATTCAACAAAAATTATTGCGCTTGGGCTGTCTACACGGAATCACTGCTAGTCCATGAGGGTCTCTGGCATGTGGTGGAACGTGGACCTACTGATGATACAATTGCTGATGATTCGAGGGCATGAGCTACAATCTTACTCACTCTTGAGCCAAACCAGATTAACCATGTCAGAGAAAAGAGTAGTGCAAAGGCTGTTTGGGATACTTTGAAAGGTGTGCACCAGAATAGCACTGCCTTGTCCAGAATGATCTGGTGCAGGAGGCTTTATGCTTGCAAAATGCAGGAAAAGCAGGATCCTGAGAAGCATTTGGAGGAAATGCAGGACCTGTTTGCACAAGTGCAGCTGAGAGGTGTCACCTTGCCTGAGGAGCAGAAGGCGTACATCTTGCTTGGAAGCTTGACCCAAGACTATGAGCCCATCCTGCATAGTTTTCAAGGTGTGACTGAAGACCAGATGACTGCTGAGTTGGTGTCGGCGCACGTCTTGAAAGAGAGCCAGCGTCGGAGGTTCAAAGCAGGGCTCCAGAGGCGGCAGCGGGAGATACCAAAGGTTTTCAACCCACCGGAGATTTTGGAGAATAGCCAGCAGGAGAAGGCTGCAGTTTCCAAAGAAAATAATTGTTTCCTTTGTAAGAAGCCTAGGCATGTCCAAAAGAACTGTTGAAAGTTTGCAGCGGCTAAGAAGAAGCAGAGCAAAGGTGCTAGTTCCAGGAGTGGAGCAGCAGTTGTGGCTGATGACAGTGACCGCAAAGCCCATCAAGCAGCCACAGTGGGCTCTGTTTGGATGCTGGATTCGGGGGCCTCAAACCATATGGTTAACAAAAGTAAGCTCCTGAAAACAAGGTCTGTGTCTAATGTTCAGTCAGTTGCTATGGCTGATGGTGTTCCCAGAGAGGTAAAACATATGGGCACTGTACATGTTCCAAGTTTTGGGGAAAATTTTGATAATGTATTGTGTGTTCCCAAACTGCAAAATTGTCTGGTTAGTGTGTCTACTTTAACACCAGATGGGTAGGCTTTGAAGTTTGAAGGGGATGATTGCATAATTAGCAAAGATAATAAGGTGTCTGCAAAAGCACATAAGAAACACAAAATGAATTGTATGATTGACAAAGCTACATTTGCCAGTGTTAATAATGTGCCTTTACATGCAGATTGTGCACATTATTTTCACAGAGTGTTTGGCCATGTTAGTTTCTCTAGTTTGGGAAAGCTCGGGGAGATTTGGTCTGAGTTCAAAATGAATTCTTGTCCGAATCATCTTGAATGTTCTGTGTCAAACATGGAATGAAATTAAGAAGGAAACCCTAAAATCCTAGGTATTCCTTCATAGTAGGTTGGATGAGATGACCCTTGGGAATCCCTTCCAATGCTGGTATTTCTCCATGCCAGAATTCCTGCTTGGCAGAAGAGGACATTTGCCATTTCACCCCACCTCCACCCCTTCTTCTGTTTTGTGAGGGTCACACTCTCTCAGCTTAAGAGGCAGGGCATGACAAACCTCTCTTTCCACCTCTCCCATGGTGATCCTAAGGCAAACCTATAGTGCTTTTTTTGGCAAGGAGAGTTTAGAATGTCCCTGAGAGAGAGAGTGTAACCAACCCAATGTCACCCTGTGGATTTACTTGGCTGAGCTGGGATTAGAACTCTAGCCTCTCATTTCACCATAGAAATTCACTGGGTGACCTTGGGCAAGTCACATGCTCTCAACCTCCAAGTCCAACCCTGGAATCCTAGCTATTCCTTCATGGTAGAAGAGAGTTGGAGTAGATGACCTCTGGGGTACCTTCCAATGCTAGGATTTCTCCATGGCAGAATTCCTGCTCGGCAGGACAGAATAAGTAAAGAGATAGTAGAGGAACACCTTGTTAATCTAAATGAATTTAAGTCTCCGGGACCAGATGAACTCCATCTAAGGGTATTAAAAGAACTGGCAAATGTAATATCGGAGCCATTGGCAATAATCTTTGAAAACTCCTGGAAAACAGGAGAGATCCCAGCAGACTGGAGGAGGGCAAACGTTGTCCCCATCTTCAAAAAGGGGAAAAAAGAGGATCCCAACGATTATCGTCCAGTTAGTCTGACATCAGTACTAGGAAAGATTCTGGAGCAGATCATTAAACAGAGAGTCTGTGAACACCTAGAAGGCAATGCCATAATCACAAAAAGTCAGCATGGGTTTCAGAGAAACAAGTCATGCCAGACAAACCTGATCTCTTTCTTTGATAAAATTACCAGCTTGGTAGATGAAGGGAATGCTGTGGATATAGTATATCTTGATTTCAGTAAGGCCTTTGACAAAGTTCCCCATGACATTCTTGCAAACAAGCTTGTAAAATGTGGGCTAGACAAAGGAACTGTTAAATGGATCTGTAATTGGTTGACCGGCCGAACCCAAAGGGTGCTCAACAATGGCTCCTTTTCATCCTGGAGGGAAGTGACCAGTGGGGTCCCACAGGGCTCTGTCCTGGGCCCAGTGCTATTCAACATCTTTATCAATGACCTGGATGACAAAATTGGAAGCATACTTATCAAATTTGCAGATGATACCAAATTAGGGGGAATAGCTAATACCCCAGAGGACAGGATCAAGATTCAAAATGACCTGAATAGACTAGAAAGCTGGGCCAAAGCTAACAAAATGAAATTCAACACGGAGAAATGTAAGGTATTGCACTTAGGGCGGAAAAATAAAATGCACAGATATAGGATGGGTGACACCTGGCTGAATGAAACTACGTGTGAAAGGGATCTAGGAGTCCAAGTAGACCACAAGTTGAACATGAGTGAACAGTGTGATGCGGCAGCTAAAAAGGCCAATGCTATTTTAGGCTGCATCAATAGAAGTATAGTGTCTAGATCAAGAGAAGTAATAATGCCACTGTATTCTGCTCTGGTCAGGCCCCACCTAGAATATTGTGTCCAGTTCTGGGCGCCACAATTCAGAAAGGACATTGAGAAACTGGAGCGTGTCCAAAGGAGGGCGACAAAAATGGTGAAGGGTCTGGAAAGCATGCCCTATGAGGAACGACTTAGGGAGCTGGGGATGTTTAGCCTGGAGAAAAGAAGGTTAAGAGGTGATATGATCGCCCTGTTTAAATATTTGAAGGGATGTCATATTGAAGAGGGAGCAAGCTTGTTTTCTGCTGCTCCAGAGAACAGGACCCGGAACAATGGATGCAAGCTGCAGGAAAAGAGATTCCACCTGAACATTAGGAGGAACTTCCTGACAGTAAGGGCTGTTCGACAATGGAATGCACTCCCTCGGAGGGTGATAGAGTCTCCTTCCTTGGAGGTCTTTAAACAGAGGCTGGATGGCCATCTGTCAGGGATGCTTTGATTTGGATTTCCTGCATGGCAGGGGGTTGGACTGGATGGCCCTAGTGGTCTCTTCCAACTCTATGATTCTATGATTCTATGATTACCATTTGCCACCCCACCCCACCCCCCTTCTCTTCTGTGAGGGTCACACTCTGTCAGCTGCAGGGGCAGCCCATGACAAAATTCCTCTTTATGGCAAGAAAAGCCTGTGATAGGTTTGCCTTAGGATCACATCCTTCAGTGCCATCCTGATGTTGAACAGGGGGTCAGACTACATGTCCCCTACGATCCTATGTATTCCTTCATAACAGAAGGGGATTGGACTGGATGGTCCTTGAGGGTCTCCCCAACTCTACCATTTCTTGTTGGGTTGCAACCAAAGTTTTTGAGATTGGGTTTTTTTTTTTGGGGGGGGTGTTCATTCAAGTTTTTTCAAGTAAAGGAATGTTCTTTAAACTTCTTCCAAACTTCCTTTTGACATGCTAATTGAGTTTGAAATGCAAATTAAACTAGCACCAAGACACGTAATAACGTAATAACGTGTTTGCCTTGTCTTTTATTGTCATTTGGGAAAGCTGTGAAAAAGACATCTCTAGCTGCTGACCGTATGAATAATTATATGTATGTATAACCACCAAATGGAAGATTGGCAGTTGTCTTCCTCCTCCTCCTCCTCTTCTTCTTGCTCTTTTATGCTTCTTTTTCTTTCTTTCTTTCTTTCTTTTTCTATAATATTTGCAATACTGTATTTTTAAATTATGTTTAAATAAAGAAATGCTGTGATGTCACTTCTGGCCATGTTGGTGTGATGCCCACAAAGGATGAGGGGGTATAAGGTAAACAGTATAAGGAATATAAAATTTGCCTTAAAAGTACAAATAGATTACATACGATTAGATTAAAAGAATGATTTAAAACAAATTAATTATTTGGGATAGGAGTATTTTACCAAATGGTCATCCCCTTTTCAATAATTCATTATCTCTAATTTTGACAGCTGAAAACAAAAATTTGACAATGATAAGATGATGTACATACTTTTGCCTTCCAGTAACAGACTGATATAAAAATTTCAGAATGACCAAGCACAGTGATGGTGAACCTTTTAGAGGCCGAGTGTCCAAACTGCAACCCAAAAGCCACTTATTTATTGCAAAGTGCCATGTCCCTCTGGCTTTCTAGTAACAAACTCTGGCAAACTCTGTGCTGGGAGGATGGCTCATGTGCCCACAGAGAGGGTTCTGAGTGCTACCTCTGGCACGCGTGCCATAGGTTCGCCATCACTGACCTAGCATATACAGTAGCTGAATAAAGGGGAGATCAGGTGGTTATAAAAGACACAAGATAACAAGATGTGTGGCAATGTTTCAGCTACTAGCCATCCATAAGGGCAAGGTCTAGGAAAGGAAGGTAGTCCTGCACATCTACCATAAAGTAGATTTGAGGGAAATACATTACATCTCACCTTGTTAAATGGGATGTTATACTTACAGGTGAAGCAGATAGGCCAAATGGAGCAATCTGTGGCCACTCTGGCTGCAATCGCTCCAGGACTGCAGTGACCAAATGGCCCTCTCCTGAAGCAGCCCACCACCAGCAGTCTCAAGCTACCACTTCTATTCCAGCTGGCTTTTGGTCACCTTAAGCGCCCTCAGCATGGCTGCCATCCACTTCATTTGGCCCATCTGCAGGTACTGTTAAATTTTTAAGGTATGAAGTCTGAAAGAAGAGTCCTATATAATGGGTATTTAGAGTGCTGGGAGAATATGGTGATTGAGTTAGAATCATAGAGTTGGAAGAGACCACAAGGGCCATCTAGTCGAAACCCCTGCCAAGCATCCCTGACAGATGGCCATCCAGTCTCTGCTTAAAGACCTCCAAGGAGGAGACTCCAAGTTAGATCTGAGGTTGCAAAATGCAATGTCCCAGAGTCAAGGCTCTGCAAAACCATCTATATATTTACCATCAGAATGTAACACAATAACATATTCAAGACTTTATTCTCAAAAGGGCGGGGGGGGGGGGGTAATGAGAGAAAGGAAATGTCACATGAAGTTTGCCAATAAATCAGTTTTCTGCTTTTTATTGGCTCTGAAATTTCTTGTATTGATTTACAGGTAGTGTTGTGATTTGCAGAATGAAGGATCACAGTAGATAATTAGAAAACTGTTTATCTAGATGGGAGCCAGTCCTGGTTTGAGTGTTGGATAAGAACTCTGGACAAAATGAATTCAAATGGAAATCCACTGGCTGAACTTGGGCAAGTTAAAGTTTCTCAGGAAGACAATGACAAATATCCTTGGAACAAATATTGCCAAGAAATCACATGCCTTAAGGTTGCCATAAGTTGGAAAGGATTTGAAGGTACACATCAACAACAAATATCTAGACTACAATGTCCCTTGCAACAGATTTAAGACCAGTCAGAAATTCTAGGACTACAGGTTTATGGAAGGAGCAATGTCCAGCTTATACATGCATCAGTTCAGTATTTCCAAGATCAGTAAGGATGATGATTTATGCACGAACCAAGTTCACTAGTCATAGTTAATATTAATTCAGTTCTGGTTATCTACTGTTCATATAGGGTATGTGCGAAGCAGGAATGGGCGACCGGCACAAGTGGCACGCGACCGGCCGAAGGAACGAATGTCTTTTAAACTAAGTGTTGAGTGTTGTCCTTTTGTCATGTGCTGTGTCTGATGTTAAGATGTGAGCACACATTTCTTTCAGTTTAGGAGTTTAATATTAGTATATGGAGTGTGCGAAGGAAAAGAGATAATAAGATGTAGATAGGCAGTCTGGTCAAATTCCTTCTTATTAATAATGCTTTTGGTAGAAATTATCATACCAATGAAAATCGAAAAGGTTAGAAGAGAGACAGAACAACAAAGATGTTTATGACTTTTCATGTGGACCTGAGTGTTGGGGTCCTTCACACCAAGACCGCTTTCTTCAGGTTTTTGTATTGCTCCTGCAGGAATAGCAGAAGGATGGATGCAGTTGTACTCAGGAGAATTGTGGAAGAAAAAGGAATTCCAGGGAACAAAACACTGAACGTGTTGTTGCAAACCTCATTTCCACTGGCATTCCCTGGCAGAATTTCTGTCACATTGTAACACTCTTTGTGTTCAAAAAAATGAAATAAAAAAGAAGAAAAACGACATGGAAACTAATATTGACATTCCAAGCATCCTGGGTATGAGCCATTGATCCTCGCTTTTATCCACCGGAAGACAGGGTTGGCAAAGTTGGTGGACCTTCACGCAAACAAAAAAACAATGAGCCATGTGGCCCACCCGTGGCTACCAGTTGGAAAACATCCAGGAAAGTATATAAAAATCTTTGGAAAAAGGTGCTGATCAGAATGTTGACTGTGCTTGGCTATAAACTGGAGGTGCTCAAACTGTCAGGAGATTCCCAAAGGACCATCTTCTTGCTTTGCAGCCATTGTTGTCCATTTACCCCTACAAAGAATCCATTTCCCAAGATACCATTAAGGGACACAATTCCCAAAATAATCCAAGAAAGTATCACAGCTAGACATCTTTCTAGGCCTGCAATGTCTAGATATCTGTAAAGAGGTATTCAGCAGTAATTGTTCGGTTTCTGCCTGATGTTTGCCGTGGAACTGCTGTGTGGGCTTTTATAATGATCAGATCATGCTACAGAGTGCAATGCAAATCCAGGAAGATTTGTTACTAATGACCCAACTAGGTATCAATGTGGCAGATTGAAATATCTTTCTCCAGAAAGACAAATGAGTTGAGTTTAGTCCTGTATCTGTTGGAGCTTTGTGTTGATCCCAGAAGTGGTGTGGGTGGGAATTATCCCGATTCCTCTTCCTCCTCACCCACATTCAGAATCTACATTTTCCACGGGGAAATGGATTAAGCCTCAGAAATAAATATTCATCTTACCTTGAAATAAATTCATCTCCCGCCCTTTCCCCTCTATTTATCTGACAAACTCTTCCAGCTACAATGCAAGTAAGCGATTAAACCACTTCCTCCACTTACCACTCCCTTGTTTTCTTATGATAGAATCATCGATTCATAGAGCTGGAAGAAACACAAGGCCATCCAGTCCCACCCCCTGCCCTGTAGAAATAACAGTCATCAAAACATCCCAACCAATGCCTTCCAGCCTCTGTTGAAAATATCCAAAAAGACGGAGACTCCACCACTCTCTGAGGGGAACATATATATTATTATTATTATTATTATTATTATTATTTTATTATTATTATGCTTTTTTATGTAGTGCTGTGTAGATTCCACTGTTGAACAGTCTAAACCATCAGGGTTCAAGACTGACATTCCACAGTCAAACAGCACTTATGTCAGGAGATTCTTCCTAATGGTTAGGTGGTACTCTCTTTTCCGTGAGCCTGAACCCATTGCTACGTATTCTAGTCTTAGAGCTGCGGGAAACAAGCTTGCTTCATCCCTAATATGACATCCTTTCAAATGTTTAAAACATGGATATCATGTCACCTATAACCTTCCCTTCCCCGGATCTGGTTTCTAGACTTTTCACCATTTTTGTTAACCCCTCTGGACACGCTCCAGTTTGTCAACATCCTTCTTGAATTCTGGTGCCCAGAACTGGACACAATGTAACGACAAAGAAAAAAGAGGCAAAAAATATTATATTAATAATTATCCCGTCCGGAGAGGACACTTCACTCGTCTAGACACTGGGGATGTTCCCACTCGGGAAACCCCGCGTTCTGAATCGAATCCAAGGAGTGGCGTTCATATTAGGATCCGATTTAAAACCTAGAACGGTTCTAGAGCCCCAACCGTCGTCCCCACTACAAATCGAATTGTAGAGCGGGGGGATTTAAAAATTAAATCGAATTTCCTCATTTAACACGTGTTAAAAAACACTAGGGTCCGACTACGTTTTTCCATATTCGAGGTTAGGAAACGGAGTATTTTAAATAGGAACGACAGCCTTTGAATCGGGTTGGATGGATGGGAGGAGCGGACCGCGGTGGGGGCTGTCCTTGGGGGAGTTGCCCTTTCTGTCCCCATCCGTCGGGCTGTCGCCATTTTTTCTCCCTCACCCCTTTGTTGCTGTGGTCTTTAATAAGAGATAAGATTATTTTATTTTTTATTTTAATGGTTTCAGGGCTTAATCTCTTCAGCGCTTTTTAAGCGCCTGCATCTGCAAAGGACTACAGGCTTTTCCGGTGGATTGCAACTCCCCTCTGTGTGGGGAGAGCCCATTTCTAACGGAGGAGAGGCAGGAAGGGAATGGACGGGAATGCCCTCTTCCAAGAGGCATTCCTGCCCGCTTGGCTCTGATCTCGCCTAGGCAGGGACAGGGACGGCTCCTCGGAGGGCATCTGATCTCGCCAGACAGGGAAGGCTCTGATCAATGGGGGGGGGGGGGAATGGCCTTTCTCCCTCTCTTTCTCAACACGGATTGCCTTCTCCAAAACACCTGGAAAGAGGAATCTTGGGAATAGTGCTCCCTCCTGCTTTGGCCGAAGCCTCCCCATTGATCTGTGGGCTCTGTGAAGGGATTCTCCTGGCTGTCTTGGGGGGAGGACATGAAGAAAACCTATCCCCTAGTTCCTCTGGAAAGAGCTTGGGTTTCCTACTAAATTTCGCTTTGCCAGAAGCCTCCCCCATCGATTCTGGGCTCTGTGAAGGATTCTCCCCTGGCTGTCTTGGGAGACATGAAGAGGGGATGCTGTCATGCAAAACCTATCCCATAGTTCCTCTGGAAAGAGCTTGGGTTTCCTACTAATTTGCTTTGCCAAGCCTCCCCCATTGATCTCTGGGCTCTGTGAAGGGATTCTCCCTGGCTGTCTTGGGAGACATGAAGAGGGGATGCTGTGTCATGCAAAACCTATTCCATATTTCCTCTGGAAAGAGCTTGGGTTTCCTACTATTTGCTTTGCCAGAAGCCTCCCCCATTGATCTGGGCTCTCTGAAGGGATCTTCCCTGGCTGTCTTGGGAGACATGAAGAGGGGGATGCTGTCTGCAAACCTATCCCATAGTTCCCTCTGGAAAGAGCTTGGGTTTCCTACTAAATTCGGAGGGGGAAAATGGATATACATGTGACAGCTGCTTATGACGTTTGATCGTTTAAGCGCCTTGATTGGTTCATTAAAAAAAAACCCGCCCAAAATACTCATTTCACAAACGGTCAATGAAATGGAAATGCTGACAAAAGTTAAACCTCAAATATCCGGGTTAACGTTACGTCATTCTGACGTACTATGATTGACAGCTCCAAATAAGGTATGGAAGAGAAGAATCGCTTTATTTAAACACCGATTTCATGCCAAGTAGGAACGCTCATTTAAAACCAGATGGGAACGAAAGAATTACGCGTTTCGGAACGCGAGTAACACCAGGGTTATTTTGAATCGGTGTTTATTAAAAACGTTGTATTTAAATCATTTAAATATTAAGTGGGAACACCCCCCACTATACTTTCTATTGTACAACCTAAAATTGCATTAGCTTTTTTAGCTGCTGCATCACATGTTTGACTCATGTTGACCTTGGGGTCTACTATGACCCTTAGATCCTTTCTCGGTTACTGTTGCCAAACCAGGTATCACCCATCCTATATGTGTACATTTCATTTTTACTTCTAAGTGTAGTACTTACATTTCTCCCATTGAAATTCATTTTATGGGTTTTTAGCTCTATTTTGTAACCTTTAAGTTCATTTGGAATTCAGATCCTGTCCTTTGGGGATTAACTCCTCCTATCTATGTCATCTGCAAATTTGAAAGCATGCCCTCTATGCCACCATCCAACTCCATGATAAAATGTGGAATAGCACTGAGGCCAGGACAGAACCTGTGACACACTGATAGTCATTATCTCCACGATGAAAAGGCGCCCTTGCTGAGGACATGTTGGGTTGGTTGGCTAACCAGTACAAATCACCCTAATAACAGCATTTCCAACCCAGATTTTAGTAGCTTTTTTTAACAAAGAATAAGGCCTTACTGAAATTAAGATTTGGTACAGCCACAGCATTTCTTTCATCTACCAAGCTCTTACTCTATAAAAAAGAAAAAAAAAAAGAAAAGAAAAGAAAGTGAGTGAATGGGTGAGTGAGTGAGTGAGAGATGATTAGTCTGCATAACTTGTTTTTGAGAAACCCATGTTTCTTATAATAATTAATAATAATATAATAGTAATAAATTTTATTTTGTTTTCCCGCCTCTCCCAATGGATCGAAACAAGGGTTACAGACTAAGTAAAAGCACAAAGTGTTTTACCTCAAAATTCAGTTAAAAGCAGCTAATAGCAATAAAATATCCAACTCAGACAATAAACAATAGCATCAACAATCAAGGCAAGGATCATACACAGACAGGGGCATATCATTCATATCAGGGGGGGGTACATATCAGGTGGGTTATGCTCGGCCAAAAAGCCGGTTTTAACTGCTTTTCTAATGTTTCTAACGAGGCGCCGCCAAGCGGATCTTCTCCGGAAGACTGTTCCAGTGTCTCGGAGCCGTTGTTGAAAATGCTCTTTGCGAAGTAGCAACATACTTAGAGGTTGCTATCTCCAGTAGGTTTTTACCCATGTTCTACGAGTGGGGGTGGATTATTATAGGAGATGCGGTCCCATAAGTAATTCCGGCCCAAACCATGTAGGTGCAGAGTGTGGACCAGACTGTTCCAAGGATCAAGTACTGAAGTTTGCCCCTATGAACCTCGAGTCCAAAATTTTCGAAACTTCAAAATGTTGTTGTCCATCAATCATCATTGGAAGTGGCAGGGGATCGCTCTCTCCACTGCCCCGTGCTCCAGTCTGGCTTAAATACCTGAAATGAAAAACGGGGGTGTAGATGTCTATAGGATTTGGGGAAGCACAGTTCAGCCGTCACATCATTGACAAAGCCTCTTGACAGAAAGAAAAGGCCAACAAATTATCGTCCAGTTTCTTGGACGGATGTCTGGTCTTTAAATTTTTTGTAGACAGATAAACCATGTCCCCAGGTTTAATGTCACAACTAGGAGAACTTTTCTGTCTGCAAACTTTTGACTGTCCCTTGGCCTCCTCCAGAGCCTTTGTGATCTTAGGCCAAGCTCCTTTAATCTTGTCAGCCCACTGGGTCACAGGAAACAGGGTCAGAGAGTCTACAGGCAGGGCTGGAAGAGTTTTAGGCTCAAAACCACTAGTTAATTGGAAAGGGGAATGTCCAGTACTGCGATGAACGGCACTATTAAAAGCTACCTCAGCATGTGGAAGCAAGTCAATACAGTGGCCCTGAAGTAGTTGGTTATAACATTGGAGGTACCTTTCCAAAGCCCATGTTAGTCTTTTCACATTGACCATCTGTTTCAGGATGATAAGCCGTGCTTAGTGCCAACTGCACCCCAATTTTTTCTGCAAAACTCGCCCAAAACTTAGAAGTGAAGATTGTTTCTCTATCTGATATAATCTATCTGGAAAGACCATGGAATTTGTATACATGCATAATAAAGAGGTCAGCCATTTCGAAGCAGTAGGCATGCCTTTGCAGGTATGTATGGGCCTGCTTAGAAAACAAATGCCACTACCGAAATGGTGTTTTTCCCTTTGCTCTCAGGCAAGTCTGTAATAAAATCCATGGCAATGTGCTTCCAAGGTGCCTCGGCGTGGGCGGGCAAAGGTTGAAGCAGTCCTCTGGGCTTGCCCATTACTGGTTTCGCCCCAGCACAAGTGGCCACAGCTTTTGACATAAGCATCAACATCTCCACGCACTCCATCCCACCAGTAGGATTTACGTAATTTGTGCCAGTCTTTAAATATTCCCCAATGCCCAGCAGCCCTGGAGTCATGACACAGTTTTAATATTTCTTCCCTCATTGCAACTGGAACATAGATTATAGTCTTTGACCCAAAGCCCTTGGTCATTCTGGGCCAACCGGCCTTTATTATTAATCAACCACTCATCATTTTCAGAAGCTTGCTTTATCTTTAACAACACCATGTTCAATTCTGTAGGAGGCTTGGCTCCCTCCTTCTTAGCCTGACTGCGTGTAACTACCGCTAGGCCCAACTGTTCAGGTGTGAACATAGTCTCAAGGGGGACAGTCTCCTTCCCCATGTGTTGGGGCAGTCTGGACAAAGCATCAGCTAAAATGTTTTGTCGGCCAGGAAAGAACTTCAGTTTAAACTTATACTTGTAAAAGTCCTTGGCCCACCGCCTTTGCTTGGGGGTGAGTTTTCGAGGAGCCTGTCTGCTTCCAGATTACGATGGTCTGTCCACACCTCAAACTGGTGGGATGCCCCTTCCAAAAACTGTCTCCAGCTGTCAAGTGCATGCTTAATGGCATATGCCTCTTTTTCCCAGCAGGGCCACCCTACCTCCCCCTTCTGGAATCTCCTGGAAAGGTAAGCACAGGGCCTTAGTAACCCATTGTTGTCTTTTTGCAACAAAACAGCCCCCATAGCATAGTCACTGGCATCAACTTGAACCACAAATGGCTTATCGGGATCTGGATGCAACAAAATGGGTTCAGTGCTGAACAAGCACTTTAGTTGATCAAAAGCTTTCTGACATTTGTCTGACCAGAGACTGGGTGTAGAAGGCTTGGGCTGTTTCTTTTCTTTGGCCCCTGCCCCCACCCCCTTCGAGTCTAACGTTTTTGTCTTAAGCAGGTCCGTTATTGGCAAGGCAATCCTAGCAAACTCTGGGATAAATTGCCTGTAAAAATTTGCAAATCCCAAGAACTTTTGTACTTGCTTTCGGGTTTTTGGGGGCTCCCAATCCAACACAGTCTGTACCTTGGCGGGGTCCATTTCAATCCCTTGATTGGACACTCTGTACCCAAAAACATCCAGCCGGTCAGTGTGGAAGTGGCATTTGAACAATTTTACATAGAGCTGGTTTTCTAACAGCCGCTTCAGCACTTCCCTCACCAGTTTAACGTGACTATCCAAGTCTAAAGAGTATATCAGGACATCATCCAAGTAGACCAGGACCCCATCAAACAATAGATCATGTAACACCTCGTGGACAAACCTCATGAAAATGCCAGGCGCTCCCGCTAAACCAAAGGGAAGAACTAAGTATTCAAATGCCCCTAAGGGGCAATTAAATGCAGTCTTATATTCGTCCCCTTCCTTGATTCGCACCCGGTAATAGGCATCCTTTAAGTCTAGTTTGGTGAATATCTTGCCGGTGACCAGCCGGCCCAGCATGTCCTTCATTAAAGGCAGAGGGTATTTGTTGGTACTACAAATCCCATTCAGGTTCCTGTAGTCTGTGACCAGGCGAAGGGAGCCATCTTTCTTCTCCCGGAAAAAAACAGGTGCTGCAAAAGTGGAGGTTGACGGTCTAATGAACCCTCTAGCCAGGTTCTTTTCAACAAACTCTTTCAGAGTGGTTAATTCCCTTGGGGTCATTGAGTAGAGTTTTGGTTTAGGGAGGGGCGACCCTGGCTCTATCTCAATGGCACAGTCCGTTTCCCTGTGAGGTGGCAAGACATCACTCTCTTTGGACTCAAACACTTCTTTAAGGTCTTGGTAACGGGGGGGGGGGGGGGAAAGTACCAGTTTCTTCCTGGCTGCCGTTCCCCACCTCCCATGGGGTTTGCCCCTCGTGCCCAGGCTCTAAGTGGGCTGCTGCATCTGCCTGCTGGGGTTTTGGAATCACCACAGGCTTGAGCAAAGGAGGGACCCTGACAGACACCTCCAGCCCGTGTTCCCTGCAAATGGGATCATCAAATATGAGTTGTCTCAGTCTCCATTTGGTAGTGGGATTATGGTGGTACAGCCAATCGATCCCCAGCATCACATGGTAGCAGTATGTGGGCCCCACTATTAGTTGGATTTTTTCCCAATGGTCAGATATTCCCAGCCAAACTGGGACAGTCTTTTTTTCTGATGCCTGCCCTCCCCATCACAGTTCCATCCATTTGAAAGAAAGGTATAGAGTCCCCCAATGGTTGGGTTTTTATGCCCAGAGTCTGTACAACTGTAGGGTTAATTAAGCACCGTGTGCACCCCGAGTCTATGGCAGTGGTCAGTTCCATGGCCTTACGGCCTGGGCTCACCATTAGAGTTACAGTTAATTCAAACAGGGGAATACCCCCACTCACCATAGGTTTGCGGCCATCCGGTCCCGCAGCCTGCCTTTTGCCGCTTTCTAAGGCAGGCTTAGGTAGTTTAAAGCCGGCTCTTCGGATCCCGAGCTGTCGCTGTCAGTCCAAACTTCTCCCTCCACTTCACCCGCTGCTTGCAGGCTCCGTTCTCCTGAGGGTTTTTTCTCGGCTTTGCTCTTCCCTCCTTTGGAAGCCGTCGCCGGTGGGGCTTGGAAGGGGCTGGGTTTTTTCTCCTGGCTCCTCTCTGGGCAGGCTGCAATTAGATGTCCTTTGCGGGCATAGGCCCAGCCTTCGCCGGCATTCCTGCTCGCTCTCGGGTGTGTCACTCTGCTGCCCTCTGGCCTTTTGCCCGGCTGGCTTGTTTCCTTTCACCTCCTTTTGCCTTCTTTGAGTCAGCATCTTGACTTCGTGCTGGATGGCCTCTGCCTCTCCAGCCAGACGGATCCACTCTAGGGCGGTGGGGGGGTTGCCCTTTGTGAGTGCCCACCATACTATTTCTGGGTGCAGCCCCTCTTTAAAATATTGGATCTTCATCCCCTCTGTGCAATCTGGCACCTGTGCCACCAATCATCGGAACTCCATAGCATACTCCAATACGGACCTGGATCCTTGATCCAGTGCTTTCAAACTGGTTACAGCTATGCTGGCTCGAAAAGGGTCTTCAAATCTGGCTCTGAGAGCCCTCATGAAGTCCGGTAGACTTCTCAGCTCAGCGGCCTGGCAATCATACAGCTGTACTAGCCAATTAGCCGCCTCTCCCTTGAGGTGTCTGGCTACACATTTGACCTTGGCTGTCTCATTGGGAAACGTGGGACCCCACTCCTCCATGTGGTCTGCTACTTGCGACAAGAAGTAGGGCAGGGTCTGCGGGTCCCCATCATACTTGACGCCCAGCTTCCTGGCCTGTGGCTCTTCTGCTCGATCCGGTGCCGGCCCGGCCGGTGGGGGAGCTGGTTGTGGGGCCCCTGCCGCCCCCGGCACTGGGGCTGCCTGAGCTGCAGGGGGGAGCTGCCCCGGCCCCGGCTCCTGTGCCTCTGGCGCCTGTGTCCCCCTTCAATATGTCCAGTATCTGGGCCAAAGCGCCCTGGACCCCCTCCATGTCCTCCTGGAGTTGCTGCACCTGTTTCTGCAGGTCCCCCTCATCCTCGGGTTGCAGTTGCAATGGCTGCGTAAAACCGGTGTCCCAAGCGGACCAACGGGCGGCTCGGCGTCGCTCCCTCGTGCGTGGAGGAACTGATGGTTGCCCAAACCATGGGGCCCCAACTCCCGCCGTCTGAGCCAGCGTCAACTGGATGTCTTTTGGGAGAGCCCCTGCCTCCGTCCCTTGGGCTTGGCTCTCCCCCACGGCTCCTGCCGTGGTCTCCATTTTGGTTAAAGTAGATTCTTCTGAGGACTTCTGCTCCGACATTGCCCTCAGAGGAAATTAGTGGCAGTCTTAGCTTACTGTCAGAGTGTGGACCAGAATCCTGGACAATCAATCAGTCAGCTTGTTTATTGAAACAACAGAACTTTATTGAAGGTTCCAAGATCAGCGATGTCGCATCACCCAGCTTCTAATCTGAGACTGACCCCTCCCAGCCAAAGCAATGCATAAGTTCCCCCCGAAGCCAAAGCACTCCACCCCTAGCAAAAGCCCGCGCAACAGGACCCCTCCTTCCCAGCACTAGTTCCCATCCTCCATCCCTATTTCCTGAGAAATGAAACTGCATTCCAAGTCTCTGCAGGCCAGCCTCTCAAGGACACTAGATAACTCACACTTGATCCAGCCTAGTACTACATATCACCATCTCTACAAGCTATGCGAAGCGCAACCCATCCCCCCATCATCCACAGTTAGAATACATCTGGTAGAATACTTCATAATTCTAACAGTAGGGCTTTATAGGTAATAAACAAAACCTTGTACTGTGCCCAAAAGCAGATAGGGAGCCAGTGAAGATCTTTTAAGATAGGTGTAATATGGTCAAACCTTGATGCACCAGTGACCAATCTGGCTGCCATATTTTGCACTAACTGAAGCTTCCGAACTTGGTACAAGGATAGCCCCATGTAAAGCGCATTACAGAAATCTAGAAGAGAGGTTACCAGAGCATGTACCACCATTTCAAGGTTCCTTCGGTCTAGGTAGGGTTACAGTTGGCATATCAACCGAAGTTGATAGCAAGCACTTCTGGCCGTCGCATCTACCTGAGATCTCAATTGTAGGGACGAGTCCAGAAGTACTCCTAAGCTGCGAATTTCGTCCTTCAGGGGAAGTGTGACCCCGTCCAGGACAGGTTGACAAATTTCCTTCCTTAAACCCGAGGAATCTATCACGAGTACTTCCATTTTCTCTGGATTCAGTCTAAATTTTTTTTTACCTCATCCAGCCCATCACCAACTCCAAGCAGCCATTCAGAGGAGAGATGCCATCCTTAGTCCCTGTATCAGTCGGAGACATAGAGAAACATATTTGGGTGTCATCAGCATACTGATAACACCACGCCCCATATCTCTGGATGATCTATCCCAGCGGTTTCATGTAAATGTTGAACAGCATGGGGGACAAAATAGCTCCTTGGGGGACACCAGATGTCAGTTCCCTCTTAGAGGAGCAAGTGTCCCGCAGCTTCACCATCTGGAATCTGCCTGAGAGGTAGGATTGGAACCACTGGAGCGCAGTGCCCCCGATACCTAACCCCCTCAGGTGTTCCAGAAGGATACCGTGGTCAATGGTATCGAAAGCCGCTGAGATGTCCAAGAGAACCAACAAGGTCACACTTCCCCTGTCGATGCCCAGACAGAGATCATCGACTAAGGCAACCATGGTAGTCTCAACTATATATCTCGCCCTGAAGCCAGTTTGAAATGGGTCCAGAAAGCTTGGTGAAATGTTACATTGGTACCACATGTAGGGAGGAAAAATAAAATGAACAAATTGAGAAGGGGTGACACCTGTCTTGAAAACAGCACATGTGAAAATAATCTAAGCTTCTTAGACCACAAGGTAAACCTGGGTCAGTGTCAGGAGCTGCACAGGCAATGTGCCTGCCATAAAATGTTGGGAATTATAAAATAAAATAATAAAATACAGATTAAAATTAGTTAAAATAAATGTAACTGAAGTGAGACATCTTGGGGCAGACAGGGGCTATCCATATCAGTGTAATGGGGGTCAGTCTGGAAAGGCCTGCCGGAAGAGATCCATCTTGACAGTCTTTGTAAAGGTGTCAAGAGAGGTGATATGTTGGATCTGTTCCAGCAGGTCATTCCATAATTGAGGAGTGGCAGATGAAAGGCCCTCCGGGTAATTGCAGCCAACCTAGTCTTTCTTGGCTGCAGCAGGTTTTTCCCAGAGGACCTGAGTGTGCGGAGTGGATTATATGGAGGAAGGGCGTGAAAGGTTAATACTGCGCCTGGAAACTGATAGGCAGCCAATGGCCCCATTCCCACTGGTTTATAACATGGATTAGTACGCGAATCATGGGTGCATTGTTTCCATTTGAGCACGCATTCGATCCGCATTGCTCTGATATCGTTCCTATTGGAATTCAAATCTGAATCAATTTATCCTGAAAAACCTGAATCAGTGGTCAATAAACTGGTTTAAATAAACAGCGGCTTTTCAGCGGCTTTTCCTGTGCCTCTTGAGTCTGATTCGCGGCATACGAATGGGAACGAAAGGGTGTCTGATTCTGGAACTTGGGGATGAGAGGAGCAGTGCTGAAGGGGCTGGCCTGGGGGTGTCACCCTCTTTGTTCTCTTTCTACATCACCAGCACCATTTTGTTCCATTCGCATAGCCTTTCCCCCTGTGGATTGCAACCTCCCCTCTGCTCCACATTGAGGAGAGCCATTGAACACCATTTTAAACTATTTTTTTTCCACCTCTGCCTGAGTGCCTGAGCACCTGAGCAGCAGATGGGCTTTGCAGGACATGCCTGCTTGATCACCCCCCAGACAGCCCATGGAGCAATGGGGGAGGCAAAGGGATTTGGGGTGATTAGAAGCTCCTCTTCTCTCTTTCCCAGAGGGAGTCTGGGAAGACACAGAAGAGCCTGGATGAAAAGGGATTTGGGGCAATTAGAAGCTCCTTCTCCCTTTCCTGGAGGGGAAAAGTGCTTAAGCGACTGATTGACTGTGACGTCAAGCGCTTAAGCTCTTGATTGACAGCTGGTTTTTTTAAAAAAGAGGTCCCGGAAAGGGGGGGGGTTTCTGATGATGGCGGAAATGGACAGAATGACATGTTGGTTAAAGGAGAAAAATGAAGAATCCATAAAGAAAGACTGGAAACTCTTCTATGACTTCCTGAATAGGAGATGGAACAATAACATTCTACTTTAATTAATTTCTGGCCATTCAACATGGAATGTCATGAAAGATGTTGAGAAAGGGACAAATGTATTGTTTACAAGCAGACCCCTCTTTCTCATTTTCTTGAAAAAAGTATTGTTGATCATAGAAGGATCTATTTGTAAGGGGAAAGGAGGAATGCAGGGAATATTTAGTAACTTTAGGATTGACTTAATGCTATGAATAGGAAAGAACTAAGATTTGCTCATAAGATCGAAAAGACGGGACATACAGTTTCTAGATTTTGAAAAATAACTACAATATTTTTCTCTATCTGTTACATGGACAAAAATAGAAACTACATTAACTGTGTAAAGGCATAAATTCGAAAACAGAATAAGATTAAACAACATTATGATAACGTTCAAAGTAGAGAGCTGATCAGTCGGAAGTGATATGTATGTTATATGTAATTTTAGTTATGTCAGGGGTAGAGGGAATTGTCGTTCTTTTATGGAATAGTGTTGTCATGTTACGATGGTTTGGTGTTTGTAAAGAAATGAAAAAAATTAATTAAAAAAAGGAAGGGCAATGGGAACAGGGAGCAAAATAACCCACTTCAAACTACCACAGGGAAAATACCAATGGGAACGAAAACAGAGGTAAAAAATCCCGGGTCTGTTTGTACCTGTTTTTAACGGGAATGATGGGTCAGATTTGATTACGACTCTGAAAAAAATCCAAGTCAGAATCGCAGCGAAATAAGCCGCTTTTTTGCCCAGTGGGAATGGGGCCAATGAAGAGGTTTTAAGATTGATGTTATGTGGTTGTCTCTCGATTTTCTGGTGACCAATCTGGCTGCCATATTTTGAACCAATTGAAGTTTCCAAACTAGGCACAAGGGTAGCCCCATGTAGAGCATGTTGCAGAGGTTGAGTCGTAAGGTTACCAGTGCATGTACCACCATTTCTATGTCCCCTGGCTCCAGGAAGGGCCACAGGGGAGTATCAGCCAAAGCTGATGGGTGCATTGTACTTAATCCAAGGCTATGTATCCTCCCTGATTTGAATGGAGGATACAGATGTCCCATTCAATTATGCAGCTATTCCTTTTTAAAAACAAGTGGGAACCATATTAAGCTACTTTTGGGGCACTGTGTTACTTTATCATAATATATGGCCCTTCAGTTAATATTGGACTGCAAGTCCCAGCATTCCCTATGTGCATCCAGTGCTGGAAAATGCTGGCAGCTGCAGTCCAATAACTTATGGATCATGAAAGATGTGCTACTTGAAGGCCCATATACATACACTTTGCATTCTCTGCATCCTCTAGAGCCAAGGGGGTCTTTTCTGGCCCAAGGCACCCCTTCCTTTTAAAGGCTCCAAGGAAGCTGGGTCCTGATCCTTAATATCCACCCAATCCTCTTTTCCTCACATAGGCCTTAAAAGAGATTATGTTCATCATGAGAAGGCAGAAATAATTAGAAAAGGCAATAATGCTAGGAAAGGTTGAGGGTAATAGAAAGAGAGGAAGGCCCAGTCCATATGGGCCGATAGGATGCCCTCGTCACATGCTAGAGGTTGGCCGAGGGCACACCGCCCACACGTGCCTCAACCCTAGCACTTGATGAGGGCGTCAAAATGGCAGTGCCCTGTACAGATGGGCTGCCATTTTGACACGACGGACACTTAGCATCCGCACGTTGCGTCCACTGCAGCTTCCTCACATAGCAAAACAAGGCGCGGGCAGACTGCCCTTTTTGGGCAGTCTGTACCCTGCTGAAGACTGCATGCTAGATGGATGGACTGTATTAAGGAAGTCAGAGTCATGAATTTACAGAGTTTAAGCAGAACAGTGGAGGATAGAGAGTCTTGGAGATGTCTCATTCACAAGGTTGCCATTAGATCAACTCGAAGGTGGTTTAAATTGTCAACAAATGCTAAGACATTTCTGTGTTAAGAAGATGCAGTTAATAGAAACAGGGGGAGAGGAAAGAAAATTCAGGGGCTTAGGAGCAGGATTGGGACTCTAAGCACTGGTAATGTGCAGAGACTGCTCAGCAGTAGTGAAAGGGGAAGAATTTGTGAGCAAAGAAGTCTGAGGATTTAAGAGTTTGGGGTATTTGTGAGCACATGAAAAACAATCAAGTTCAGGAAGGTAAGAACAGCAGTGTGGCTGAAAGGGGAAAGGAGGAGCAACAGTTATCCAGGTGTGAGAACTACAGTAGATGGTATGCAGGCAGGAGACCTACAACAGAAAGGTGAAATACTGGCTACTTTAAAAAAAAAAAAACTTCCACTACTGACATTAATTTCTTTCTTTGCACTATTTAGAACAGCATAATGAGAAGCATGCGGCATTGAGTCTCTTAGGCTGCATCTGCACTGCAGAAATAATCCAATTTGACATTATTTTATCTGACAGATAAATTGTCTAGAATGGTATTGATGGGTATTTTATGTATGTTGGAAATGTGAACAACAATAAAGAGCCCTCCTCCAACCACCATCTTGAGGGGGAGAGAGGCCTGGCCTGGAAAGACTAAGAGCCCTCCTCCTGACCGCCATCTTGAGGGGGAGAGAGGCCTTGCAATTTTTTGTATTGTATTGCAATTTTACTGTACACCACTATGATCATTGCAGAATAGCGGTCTATAAATAAAAATTATTATTATTATTATTATTATTAACATGAAGGAATACTTTACCTTGTGTGATGAACATCTGAAAAAGCTTTAAATGTTGGATTCAAATGCAGAAGGTTTTAAAAATTAATATTAAATTAAAACTGAAACTTTCTCTTTTGGGATTGATGGATACACAATTGGAAAAGAGTAATGGAAGGTTACTTAAGCATATGGCCAAGGCAGCAAGATAGTTTTGTGTACAAAGGTGGAAGGATTCATCTACCTACTATGGAGGAATTGTTTATGAAACAGATTTAGCAGAAATGGACAAAGTTTCTGGTTTGATTAGAGAAAGATCATTACGGATGTTTTGTCTTTGTTTTTTAAACCAAGAACAGCATTATAAGAAAATATTTATTTAACATCAGTGAAGCACCTCTTTTGTGTCAGGTTTGTATCTGAATAATATCTGGGATTATGAGGATGTGATTTCCATGACAATCCATTACAGTTCTTTTTCAAGTGACGTTTTTGAAATGCTGGAAACCTTCTATAGAATAGAATAATGATTAAAAAGTCAGCTATTAATAGAAGTGAATATGTTGTAGTTTTGGGGAGAGAAGTATGAATAATTATCTGTATGTATAACCACTGAACTGAAGAATGAAAGCTGTTTTCTTCTTTTTCTTTAAAAAAAAGTGCTGTGGAATGCAATGGCAAGAACTCAAGGTTATGAAAGCAAAAACAATGCGGAGGTGCATAGTTTTTGACAACAAAAAGGAAAATCCTACCCTCCATACATATATTTTGTTTGGAAGTAACAATAACAATAACAGTGTTTAAATTTCTGAATAAAGAAACAACTTGAGGAGAACTATGGGGAAAAGGAAGAAAAGGCAGCGTACTCCCTCAACTATGCAAGCTACAGCTGAACTGAAAAACAGCTGAAAGTTGATAACTTTTTAACGACCAGACAGCCATTTCGTTCATTAGAATTTGCCTCTTCCTGAACAATTCAGAGATGCTGGAAGGAAGCCTACATTTAGGAAGCACATCAGGCTTTCACACACACGTGCTTCCTAAACAATTTAGCTGCATTTTAACAGCACTTAAGCACTGGTTTGAAAATCTCCCTAGAAAAATAATTGGTGCCTCCTTTAACAAGACAAAGGGTAAATGACCCTCTGGAAGAGAACTTGATTAACTCCTTCAGCACCCTGACAAACTGATATTATCAAGAGATTGAATGACCTGAGTGAGTCTAGAGTGGTAACTCACAAAACAGCTAAACCATTAATTTATCTGGTTATACTAACTATTCGACCTAACAGTAATTGTCCTGAAAAGGAAATAGCTGACTTCCTTGACCTTCTTTCAGCTACCTGCCTGGAACTCAGACGCACAAAAACTCAATATAGAATCTTATAGGTCAGATTTAAACCCCCTTGTGTTCTCCTCTGTTAAAACAGCACAACAACCAACATCACTAAAAAATAAAGAATTAGAGTTCATAATTATAAAACTGTTTATCTAGATTGGGGCCAGTACTGGTTTAACTGTTGGATTAGGACTCTGGAGGATCAGGATTCAAATGGAAATCCACTGTTTGAGCTTGAGCAAGTTACAGTCTCTCACAAAGATAGCTACAAACTCCCTTGGAACAATTTTTACCAAGAAAACAACATGATAGGCTTGCCTTAAGGTAACCATAAATTGGAAAGGACTTGAAGGTACACAACAACAAATATCAAAATTGCAATGTATCTTGCAGCAGGTTTAAGAGTAGTCAGAACTTTCAGGCATACAGGTTTATCGAAGGAGCAATGTTCAGTTTATACATTTATCGATTCCGTATTTCCAAGATGAATGATGATGATTTATGCATGAACCAAGTTCCCTAGTGATGATTAATATTAACTCAATTCTGGTTATCCACTGTTCATACATGCATACAAGTACATGTGCAGATACATGCACTCACATAAATGGGAGTTGAGTGTCTGCTGCCCTTTTTGTCGTGTTATCAAGTTCTATGTCTGATGTTTAGGATACGAGCAGACATTTCTTTCAGTTTAGGATTGGTTAATATTAATATAACGGAGTGTGCAGAAGGAAACAGAGATAACAAGATGTCAACAAGTAGTTCGTCAGTTTCTGCATAATTGTTTTTAGTAGAAATTATCATACCAATGAAATAGAAAAGGTAGAAGAAGAGACAGAACAACAAAGATGTCATGACTTTAATGTGGATCTGAGTGCTGAGGTCCTTCGCACCAAGACCACTTTTCTTAAGATTTCTTGTGTGCCTCTGCAGAGAGGTGAGCAGAAGGATGGATGCGGTTGTGCTCAGGCAAAAATTGATGGAAGAACAAGATAATTCTAGAGGAACAAAAACAACATTTTGGCTGTCGTTCCCTGGCAGAGTTTCTGTCACATTGCAACACTTTTTGTGTTCAAACAAACTGATTAATGAAGAAAGATAGAAGACCATGGACACTCCTATTGACATTCCAAGCATCCTGGGTGTAAGCACATTGATCCTTGCTTTCATCCACAGGAAGAAAGGGTTGGCAAAGTTGGTAACCTTCACACAATAAAAAACACTGAGCCACGTGGCGCACCAGTGGCTTACCATGTTGAATAACATCCAGAAAATGTATATTAAATCTTCTGAGTAAATAGGCGAAGTAGTCTGTTGAAAGAAGTTGTACAAGAGGCTGTTCACCAGAATTGTCAACTGTGTGAGAAATCTGGAAGTGCTCAAACAAGTCAGGAGAAAATCACAAGGGACCATCTTCTTGTTTTGCAGCCACTTGTGTCCATTGACAGCTATGATCAATCCATTTCCCAAAATACCAATAAGGGATACAGTTCCAAAAATAATCCAAGAAAACATATCCAATCTAGGCATATTTCTATTTGCTATTTCTGGGGAAATTGTCTATAAGGATGTAGCTAGCTGCAATTCTCCAGGTTTCTGCCTGATGTTTGTTTGGGACTTTTAAAATGATCAGATCATTCTACAGAGTACAATTCAAATCTCAGGAGGTATCTGTTACCAATGACCTAACCAGGTATCATGTGGCAGATCTGAAATAATAATTTCCAGGCTGAAAACACCAGTGTAATTTCCATTTATTTAAAAACTTGTATCTGTTATTAGAGCTTTGTGTTGATCCCAGAAATGGTAGGGTAGAACATAGTTATATCCCAATTCCCTCTCCCTCCTCACCTGCATTAGAATCTATATTCTGCAAGGGGAAATGGGCTACACAGCAGGAACAAATATCTATCCTTACCTGTAATCATAAATAGATACTAATTACCTCTCCCTTTTCTCTGGAAAACGCTTCCATTATAATGCAAGGAAGAGGGTAAATCCATTTCCTCCACGTACTATTCCCTGTTTTCTTATCATAGGACTTTATCACACAGGGACCTATGTGCTTCCATCCCAAAAATGGTTAAAGTGTTGGCATCCCAGAAGAGCAAGCAAATTTGCTAATGCTTATCACACACAGAGGACAACAAGGGGTCAAAAGCACATTACCTAGGCAAGAAAGTGGGTCGACAGCGAATTTGGGTTTCAGACGGATGAGGACAAATGCCCTTGCTAGCTTGGAAATAACTTTTTTGTGCATGCTCCAAACTGTCATTTCGACAAGTGCATTCATACACATGTTGCAGAGAGGGAAGGGAAACCAGGCAGGAAAATCCTCTTTGCCCAGAAGCTGTTTCAGAAGAAGGCAGGCTGAAGTTTCCTTTTGCAAACTCCTATAAAACCACACTCACATACACTAGAGAGAAAGTGAACAGGGCTGCTCCATAAACCTGCCTGATTCCAGCAAGGGCTGAAACTCCCAGATGCCCTCCTTTTCTAGGACATGTCCTCCATTTCTCCCTCCTCTACAGGAGGAATTCCAAAACGTCCTCTCCCTCTGCCTTCTCTCACCAGCTCTTCCCTGCTGCAGGAGGAACTCTGCGTGTGTATATCCCTTTAAGAACAAGGCTGCCTGGGCAAAGCAAGGAACCCTGGAAAATCTGGACAGGGAGGATCTGGGACTTGTAAGCTTATCACACAGCATTCTGGCAACATTCTGGCTACTAAATGAGGATGGCATGGAACGTACTTTATCACACGACTGGGTTCTCTTCTAGTTCCCATTTGGTGCTGATAGTGTCCCTCGCCCATCCTATAGTTACAACTGTTAAAAGGGGTTTTCAGCTGGCAAGAAGGCTTACAGACTGGTCCAGGTGATGTCAGTGCGATCATCCATCCCATTCTCAATAAGGGGAGGTAATTGGCTGGGATAATTTCCTCCCTTCCTGTCCTAGAACGTCTACAATCTCTACTGTTCTTCTGGGTATGACGCAAGGAGGGCGCCACAAATAGTGTTAAAAATAATTATATTAATTTTTATTCATGTGATACTGTGGGGGTTTTTTCAAGAAAAGGAATGATCACGATATAAACATCTCTGCTGCGTGTTTTTGGATGGATGGAGAATCCCCCCCCCCTTGTATACTTTATAAATAAATTTCTGTATAAACATTTCTGTTTCCGAAATGCATATGTATAGTATGCATATAGTAACACAACATATAAAAGTCAGAACAAACCACAGGTATACTTTCCACATGGAATAAAACTTTGCAACAGTGGTTATGGACACAGTTGTACTTGCACTGCAGGTTTTTTTTTCTTCTGTTTGAGTCTGCAGTGCAAATATGTTTGTATGTCCTTCCTAGGTTTCTTAATGAAACAGAATATCCCATTGTAATTGAACCTTTGGAATGTTCTCTTTCCTCATGATGGCTAATGGCATCAGTGCAAAGATATTAATGAAACGTTTATTACTATGTACAACGGGAAGTTGTCTGAAGTGATAAGATCATAGAGTGATGATGTCACTTATTTGCGCTGTACTAAAATCCTCGCTACAACAGTATGTATGCACAAAATAAGGACTGCTTGGGAACGATCTGGGCTATAGTACTGATAAAACAGTACCTGCAGTGCAATAAAATGTGTTCTCATACCATTACCGTCACATTATAAATTATTGAATGCAGTCACACACGTTCCCATATCGTTTCTCCAAAGAACGTCTCCAGAACTCAATGGGAACATTACAGGTACTGGTGCGATTAACTTATTGGTTTTCAGACTGCTGCAATTACATGAATAGAGTGAATTCGCAAATGAAATGGAAGTACAAATACAGTAGTTATGCAAAAATGCTTGTTTCCTGTTTCACCTCACTTTCTGTCTGGAGTCTGACCTGTCTGCGCACAGCATCGTCTGAAAAGCAACTATGAAATTGTCCCTAATGCCCTAGATAACCTGCATTGGGACCAGTTTAACCTTCCTATTTTCCCTGACAGTCATAGAATCACAGAACTGAAAGAGATCACAAGGACCATTCAGCCCAACTCCATGCCAGGTAAGAATACAAAACAGAAACACTCTCATCAGATGGCCATCCAGCTGCTGTTGAAAAACCTCCAAAGAAGGAGACTCCACCATACTCCCAAATAACACATTCCACAATCAAACAGCTCTTACCATCAGGAAATTCTTCCTAATGTTTAGATGAAATCTGTTTTCTTGAACTTTGAATCCATTGCTCTGTGCCTCGGTATCTGGACCAGCAGAAAACAATTGCTCCATCCACAAGATGAAATCCCTTAAGACATTTAAACATGGCTATCAGCTCACCTCTTAACTTTCTTTTCTCCAGGCTAAACATTCCCAGCTCCCTAAGCCACTCTAGACAATTCACCATTTTGGTCATCTGCCTCTGGACATGCTCCACCTTGTTCACTCAACATCTCCTTGAATTGTGGTGCCAAGAACTGGACACAGTATTGAAGGTAAGGCCTGACCAAAGAAGAATATAGTGGCACCATTACTTCCTTTGATCTAGAGACTTTATTCCTATTGATGCAGCCTAGGAATATATTGGCTCTTATAGCTGAAATCATGTTCAGCTTGTGGTCTACTGAGACTACTTCATCCCTTTCTCATGTACTTTTGTCAAGGCAGGTATCAGCCATCATATATATGTGCATTTCATTTTTACTGCTTAAATGTAGGATCTTACATTTCTTCCTGTTGAAATTAATTTGGTTAGTTTTGGCCCTGTTTGCTCATCTGTTAAGGTCATTTTGAATTATGATCCTGTCCTCTGGAGTATTATCTACCCCTCCTGATTTGATGTCATCTGTAGATTGATAAACATGTCATCTATTCCTTAACCCAACTCATTGATAAACATGTTGAATAGCACTGGGCCTAAGACAAAAGCTCGCCAGTTCTAGACAAGGTCACACTTCCCCTAAAGGACTGTGTTCGTAGCTTGGGGGTACTCCTGGACTCATCGCTTCAGCTGTCATCTCAAGTGGATGCGACGGCCAGGAGTGCCTGTTATCAGCTTTGGCTGATACGACCCTTCCTGGAATGGGAAAACCTAGAAACATTCACTGGTAACCACTCATCTCGATTTCTGCAATGCGCTCTACATGGGGCAACCCTCATGCCTCATTCGGAAGCTGCAACTGGTCCAAAATATGCAGCCAGATTGGTTACACGGAGTTACAGGGAGTCCGAAATCTGAATCTATTACACCTATCTTAAAATCCCTACACTGGCTGCCTATTAGCTTCCGGGCACAGTATAAGGTGTTGGTCATTACCTATAAAGCCCTACATGGCTTGGTCCAGCGTACCTGAAGGAACGCCTCCTCCCATACAATCCTTCCTGCACTCTCAGGTTCTCTGGGAAGAATCTCTTACAGTCTAAGAAAACCAGACTGGTATCAACTTCCTGGAGGACGTTTTCTGTTGCCGCTCCAAAAGTCTGGAATGACCTGCCAGAGGAGATCCACCATATAACATCTTTGGAGGCCTTTAAAAAGGCAATAAAACGGATCTCTTCCAGCAGGCATTCCCAAATTGACCTCCTGGGAATGTTCACTCTCCAGTTGGGAATTATTGTTTTTAATGCTATTTTAAGGTGGGAGGGAGATAGGGAATTGGATTTTATATGCTTTGCTATTTTTTTACTTGTGATTTGTTGTGTTCTATTTTTATTGTTCTTATGTTTGTTGTTACCCACCTCAACCCAATACAGGGAGAGGCAGGATACAAATAAATATTTTATTATTATTTATTATTATTACATTGAAGAGCATATATAAAAGAGATGAAAGAGTGACAGATTAATTTGAGGGTGAATGATATGAAAATGAATCTCAAATTTTAGAAAGTGAAATGAAGCTGAACCCAGAGCACTGGGAAGAAATAGACCACCAGGAACAGATGGTATACCAATAGAGCTGCTTCAAGGCTTCAGGCTACAGAGAGAGAATCTACTCTAGTTGCAATTAAAATTTGTCAACAGATGCAGAAAACAAAACAATGGCGCACAGATTGGAACTATTTCATATGCCTTCCCAAACCCTATGTAAGCAAAGTCATGGCTGGTTTATAAGTTTAAATGCCCTGATTATTTTATTATTATTTTTAAAAGCCCAGATAATAATTATATTACTGTCAGAGGGTGGATGAAGGGGAGGAGTCGGGTTGGGGTCCTGCTTCTGAAGACGACGTGCTGGGAGACCTTGGTGAAACCAAAGAAGACGGAGCCGAGTTGGCTCAAGGAGCAATAGCTGGAGTTAGGACGGAGACTGGGAAGGCAGGGTTGCTGGAGGGTAGAAAAGGGGAGGAGGAGGGGAACCCAGGGAGGAAGGAGGAGTGGAAGTGGACACCAAGTGTGGAGGGAGACACAGGATACGAGGAGGAGATAGTGGCCCAGGTCCGAGACGTCTGGACAGCAGAAACCAACCGCCGGTACCTACGAGGGCGGAGAGAAGGGATTGGTCGGAGAAATGACCGAGAGAACCCAGCAGAAGGGTTCTTTGCTCTCGGGTTCATCCCCTGTCCCTGGATGAATCCAGCAAGCCCTATCAGGCTAGGCCCATGATTAACCCTGGTCCCCGTTTGCTGTGGGATATAGGGGGCCGGTGTTGGCCCGTTGAGAGAGGGGCGAAGGGGAGGTCGAGAAGAGCGGCGGGGCCTGAAGCAGAAGACGCCCATCCAGGAGTGGAGCCAGAGGGCTAGTTCTTGGGATGGTGAAGTAACCACTTTAAGTTCCTGTTATCACGTGGGTTTGTTAAAAAGTTACATTAAAGAGCACAGAGCATATGCCAGCGTCTATGTCTCTTTGTTATGGAACCTCAGGTACTCGCCTCAACAGCTGGCGTGGCCAAGGGCCCGGCAACAATTACCCTTATGAGCTCTCAGTACTCTGGTTACCAGGTTTTTATTATTTAACTAAAGGTACTGAAATTTTTGTTTTTTCAAAGAAGGAAAATCCGGGGGAGAGGCACGGAAAGAATCAAGGGAAAGCAAGTTTTGGCTTTTAAAAAAAAACCACCTCATTTCTTCATAACATTCCCCTGTCAGGCCATGTGACAACTAAACATCACTAGACACCACCTTGGTTGCAGCAGGCTTCAGCTCCTGGTCTGCCAGCCATCAACCTGCACTTGAGCCTCAGGAGATGGTAGTCCCTGAGTAGGCTTCAGTTTACCACAGGGCCAAAAGAAAGGGACTGATGATGTACATTCAAATACATTGGTGTATCTACATTCATCAAAAATGTCCAGAAGCAACAATGCAAAACAAAAAAATGGAAATGTTGTAACAGAATCTTTGCAGACTTTGCATCTCCATTGATTTAAACTAGTAGGGAAACAGGCCGATGACCCACCTTTCAAATCAGTTTTATTTGCTTTGTTACTCAACCCCAGAATAATGAAACCAGATATCAAAATGGGATAAAACAGGTCCATTTATTGACCTATTTATAATATTCTTAACAGAACTGCAACTAATTTCTAACAACAACCAAGTGTGGGAGAAGCTGCATCCAGTGTCTTTCCCCAGACCACCTCTGCAGCTTATCTAGATGATAACACCTGAGCCCTCAACGACAACCCAAAAGCTGGGTTATTCACTGGCCGGCCCACATCAAGAAGTCTAACCAGAAAGCCCACCTCCCAAACTGCAAATATTAAAGATGGGGTTTATCTTTCAAACCAGACCTAAGGGCAATTTCTTTCTCCCCCCCCCCCCCCGCCGTCCCAGGTCGCAATGCCTAGAGGTGGTTCCAGAAATGTCCCTTCCACCCAAATAGTATCCAAGGAGCTCACCGAAATATAATCCTAATATTTATGCCACAGATATGGGCAATCATCCGCTTAGCCCCTATCTCACACCTCAGCACTGAACACCCCTTTATACCTTGTTGCAGATCCATTAGGAATATTGCATTACCAGTTTCGGAAAGGTGAATGCCATCTGCCTTGTAGAGCTGTGGCCTCTGGAATATAATCTGGGGGTAGGACAGATAGTGGCCTAGCCCAGCCTCAAGGGCCTTTCGAATCTCCTATTAGCCCGCATTCAGGCTATATCAATGACTATTGGGTCGCCACCACATTTCCACTCACACCGAGAAAACATGGCAGACCAAACAAACTATGTACACTTGGCCAAGACAGCTTGATAAGGCAAAAATCATGCAGGACCTGCAGTATAAGCACTTTACCCTTCAACAGACCAAACAGACCACAGCCACCCAGGTGAACCACCAACATCTGGGGCAGAGGCCCTCGGCACTCCTTGAACAACAGTGGCAACAGGCCATGCCAACAGAGACCCCACTAGCCCAACCAATTCAAACAGGCAACATCACCAAGGCCCAAGTGAATACCAAAGTGGCTTGATCTTGCTTGTCGGGCAGCCGAGTAGATCATGCTGTGGCCACACAGTAGTACTCGAACTCTTGACAGCCAAGGGTGGGGATTTGAGAAAACAAAGAAACAACAATTAATACAGCAGCCCCCTAACGTATCTGCAGTATGCAGATGACCCCCAACAACCAATCCATTTTATCACATCAGGTTGAAAGCTCATAGAGGCAGCCGTTGATGCCGCCCCAATCCAAAACAAATGGGTTGCAAATCAGACGTCGGTTAGGACTAGTGTTTTGGCAAACCAACGTTTTTCTTCTCGTTCATTGAGAACTTGATGAGAATTTTTACAAAAAAATATTTGTTTCACAAGTCCCACTTTCATAAGGTGATTTTTTCTCTCCCTTTCAGCAGTTAGAGAAATATTTTTTCACAGATTTCCCGAATGACAATAAAAGACAAGTCGAATGTTTACGCTAATTACTTTGCATTTCAAACTCAATTACCATGTCAAAAGGAAGTTTGGCAGATGTTTAAAGAACATTTCTCTGCTTGAAAAAACCTGTAGGCTGACACACAAAAGGGGGAAAAAAACCAATCTCAAAAAATAAACTTTGATTGAAGCTCCAACAAGAAATGGGGTGGGGAGGGGTGCAATGACAGAAATTCTGCCATGGATAAAATTTAGCATTCGAAGGGATTCTCAGGGGTCATCCAACCCCCCTCTTCTACCATGAAGGAATACCTAGGAGTTGGAGTTGAAGCTGAGAACATGTGACTTGCCCAAGGTCACCCAGTGAATTTCTAAGGTGAACTGGGAGGCTAGAGTGCTAATCCCAGCTCAGCCATCCTGTCTCAAAAGTCTTCTCAGCGATTAGCTAATCCCTCATATGTATACATAATATTTATGCTATTTATTTATTTTTACCCCTTCCCTCCCCAGGAATGGTGTTTTATTTTTTATTGCTTTTCCCAGGGCTGAAGAATCCTGTTGTGTGCTTGCACACAGCTTTGACATGTAAGGCTGATGATCTCCTGCAGTCCAAGCAGCCAAACAGCAGCCCTGTCTTGGCCCTTAGTCCCAGGAGACTCTTAAATCCCCTCAAATCATGCTGTTAAGGATTTCCCTTAACAAACACTGGGACTTGTTAAGGACTTCAGTTCTCCTTCTTTGCTGATCTATTCAAGCATCAACCGAGATAAGATGCATGTCAAGAAGTGTCAAGTAGCAGATACTTTTTAAGGCGTTATTTATTATAAGTAACAAAATAGAACCAAAATAGAACCAATTCATGCAAGATCTTAAGGGTCTTGTAGGTTCAATATTTGTAATTATAGAATATTCATTTCATACAAGCTGTCATAAACATAATAGAAAAATACCCTCAATGTTCTACTCTGATATATTCCTACTTCAAAACCCACTAACTCCTCACTCTATAACTGTTCCTCTCCATCTCTCACTGACACTCTCTCCAACCAATTCTCACTTGGACTCAGAAGCCTTATATACCATTCTTATGGAAGCTTCCAGAAAAACCCTTGATCCTGCTCACTAATTGGCCAAGTGAGCCTTCTGTAAGCTGTGAAGTCACTCTTTATATGAATCTACAGCTCCTCTCCCCATCTTAATCCTTTACTCCCTGAAGAAGTCCTCAAATGACTAGAGGCCTAGTCATTACAGTGCAGTTAATCAAAAAGGTGGCTGTCCAGTGAACTGGCATCTGGGCATAACACGGGAGATAAATGGAGGTCGCAGGTGGTGTGTTTGTATGATGGTGCACATGCATGGTGGGGAGGCAACAAATAACATTACACAGTGGTGTGGTAATCTGTCTGTCTATTTCTTCCTCATAATATATCATATTTAGAAGATATAATTTGGGCCTAAACCTTATTTATGGCCTTAAAATCGTTTGTCTCTCTCTGGCTTTTCTTCATGAACGAAGATTCAGGAAAGACTCATCCCACACTTTCTACAAGCGTGCTGATGCCTAAAAAGGCTGATCCAAGATAAACAAGTCCGGTTGCAGAAAGCACAGCAGAATGTCTCCTTGGGTGATGTTTCCAAGTTGTGGTTCTTTCTGCGTTGTCATTTCTCTTCAAGACTCGTTTGGTGTGAGCTTTCAAAAAAGGCTGCAGCATCGTAGATAGTGCGTCTCCATGCCTACCGATGCAAGGCCAGGGTGGACCATTGTTGGTGATCAATTTGGCCAAGCCTGAGATGTTGTTTCAGGGAGTCCTTATTTATTCTTTGGGGCGCCCCTCTTACTCTGACCCGTGGTGAGTTCACCATAGAGCATTATTTTTGGGAGGCGATGGTACTCCATCCTAGAAATGTGTCCTGCCCAACGCAGCTGCGTTCTCAATACCATGGCCTCAATGCTAGTGATCCCTGCTTGCTCAAGGACAGCAACATTGGTCACATAGTTAGTCCAGTGTATATTTAGAATTGTGAGTAAACAGTGCTGGTGAAAGCGTTCAAGGAGTCATAGGTGTTGGCGATAAGTGACCCATGTTTCAGACCCATAAAGGAGAAGGGACAGTACAATTTTAGTAGCTTGATACTTCGCCTCAGATGTTTGTTATTCCAGACTCTTTTGTGAAGCCTTCCGAATGCACTATATGCCTTTGCTAGTCTTTGATTGATCTCTTTATCAGTCTTGGCGTCTGAGGAGATTATGCTTCCCAGATAGGTGAACTGCTGAACGGACTTAAGCACAGATGTGCCTACAGTGAGGGATGGTAGTGTTCTTCCTGTAGTGAAGGCTGGTAGAGAACTTCCATTTTCTTCAGGCTGACCTCCAGTCCAAAGAGCTCTGCAGCTGTAGCAAAGCAAGATGTTAGGCACCGCAGAGCTGTTTCCATATAGGCAGCATTGTCAGCAAAAAGCAGCTCACGGACTAGATAGTTTAGAGTCTTAGTGCAAGCCCTCAGACGGCTTAAGTTAAACAAGTTACCAACAGTACGGTAGCGTATATAAATGCCGTCTTCTTCTTTGAGATCTGCTGTAGCCCTTTGGAGCATCATGCTGAAGAAGATTGTAAATAGAGTTGGAGCGAGAACACGACCTTGTTTCACACCATTAATTATTAGGAAGGGCTCCGAGAGAGCATTGCCATATCTGACTTGACCTTGCTGGCCTTCATGTAGCAGGATGATCATTTTGAGGAATTTGAGGGGGCATCCTAGTCGTTCCAGGATCTGCCACAGGCCTTTTCTACTCACAGTGTCGAAGGCTTTGGTGAGGTTGACAAATGTTACATAGAGTCCTTTGTTCTGCTCTCTACATTTCTCTTGCAGTTGTCGAAGGGCAAATACCATATCTGTAGTGTTCCTATTAGCTCTAAATCCGCATTGGCTTTCAGGGAGAAGTTTTTCTGCAATAGCAGGAACTAATCTGTTCAGGAGTATTCTTGCAAGGATTTTTCCAGCGATGGAGAGCAGTGTTATACCTCAATAGTTTGAGCAATTGAATTTTGCTCCTTTTTTCTTATACAAGGTGATGATGACAGCATCTCGGAGATCTGATGGCAGTTCACCTTTTCCCCAACAACTCACAAGGAGCTCGTGGAGTTTAGCATGGAGTACATGACCTCTGTGTTTCCAAGCTTCAGGTGGAATTCCATCAATCCCGGCAGCCTTTTTTATTTATTTATTTATTTATTTATTTAGTGCTTGTAGCCTTGCCATTTTTCATCTGTTTTCTGGCCTTAAGGTCTCTTCCAAAGTGGGAGCTATGTCCAATTCCTTTTTCATCAGTTGTTGTGTCATATGTTAAATAGCTGAGCCTTGGGCTACTTGGTTGGCACTGTAGAGACTTTGAAAGTGTTCAGCCCATCGGTTCCAAATGGAGGCTTTATTTGTAATTAGTGTTTGACCATCTGAACTGTATAAGGAGCTTTGGACCTGATAAGTAGGTCCAAACGCTGCTTTAAGAGCTTCACAAAATCCTCTGGGATCACCCAGATCTGCACAACGTTGTGTCTTTTCTGCTAAATTGATCCACCACTTGTTCTGAATGTCTCAGAGTTTTTGTTGACGTTTACTACATGCGAGGCAAAAGGCTGCTTTTTTTAGATGGCACGATGGCTGGGCAAGGTGTGCCTGGTGAGCAGTTCTCTTTGCCAACAGCTCCTGGATCTCTTGGTTGTTTTCATCAAATCATTCTTGGGTGGTTTTTTTGTTGTTGTTTTTTGAGGGAGAACCCTTAGGATTCTTCAGCCGACTGCAAGATGCTGTTTTTGATATGTTGCCAAAGCACTGTAAGGGAAGAATCTGTAGGGGGGTCTCCAAGTTTTTACATGACATGTAATGATAGAAAGATCCAACCTGCTTATTAGATTTCCAACACTTATTGTTAACTCTGTTATATATTCTAGTCAATTATCAGGAGCCAAGTACCACCAATAAAAATTATCTTTCAAAAGTTTTTCTTTAAATCAGAGGAACAAATAAATTTCAGCCCCTTCAACCAAACTGTCAACCATTATTTCAACTGATAATGTGGTCAGTATTTCTCAACTACCACACACTTGTTGATTTTTCCATCTTCTATTTCAAATCTTAATAATATTTTATATATTTTGGTTACTAAATGAGTGTCTTCACTACACAAGTTCCCTAAGCTTTGTTTCATCTTGGTCAAAATTAAATGTAATTGTGTTTGCCCACTGTTGCTCTTTTAGGTATCTCTCTCTCTCTCTCTCTCTCTCTCATCTTTTGTTGTCTTAGTGGCTTTGTCGCCTGTTGTTGTGGTATTTTTCTCTTCTATAATAATTGAATTTCATTAAAAAAATTAATAATTAAAAAAATAGTACAGCAATATGAAGCAAAGGAAAAAAGAAGCTCATATTTATTGAAGGCAATGTGTTAGTTCATTGAAGAAAAAAGGGTCTATCCTGCATTTTCAAGACAGTTCAAAGATCTAGAGGGCTGGATTCTCCACATTCCTTTTTGATGGTTAGCAGGCTCCCTTGTTTGGATGTTTACTCTTGAGGGCACACATACAAAGAATGCATAACTTTTCTCCTTCTCTCCTCTTTATGAAGCTCTCTGTCTGATATTCAGAATGCGAGCGGCCATTTCTTTCAGTTTGGGATTGGTCGATATTAATATAATAGAGTGTGCAGAAGGCAATGTAGTTATAAAGATGTCCAAAACTAGTCGTTCAGTGCCTCCAAGCCTAATAACATCACTGACAAAAATTATCATGCTACTAAAATACAGAACATAGAAGAAGACATAAAACAACATTAATATTATGACATTGATATGGACCTGAGTGCTGATGTCTTTAACACTAGCACCACTCTTCTTCAAATTCTTTGTGTGCTTCCAAAGAGAGACAAGCAAAAGAATAGATGTAATTATGCTTAGGGTGAAATTTATACAAATATAACCAGAATGCAGAGGAAGAAAAATAATGATTAGTTTGTGATATAACCCACTTTGGATGACACTTCCTGGCAGACTCTCTGTTAGATTGCCAGATTTTTTATGTTCAAAATATTTAACAAGTGGAAGAAGAGAGAAGATACTGGAAATGATTACTGAAATTCCAAGGAGTCTGGGTATAAGCATGTTGATTCTTTGCTTCAGTCAGAGGAAGACATGATTGGCAAAGTTAGTGACCTTCACACAATAGAAAACACTTAGCCAAGTAGCACACCAGAGACTGGCTATGTTGAAAAACATCCAGATAACATTCACAACTGCCTGTCTGGAAGAATCCACATGTGTCTCTGAGGAGATGTGATAAAGAAGAACGTTCATTGAGGATAGCAGCTGCATCACAAATCTGGATGTGCTCAAACTAATCAGGAGGCAATCACAGGTCAGCATCTTTCTGTTTCGAAGCCATTGTTGTCCCAGCACAACTGTGATAAATCCATTTCCTAAAAGACAAGCCATGGATACAATTCCTGTAATGGCCCACAAGAGTATATCCAGTGGAGATGCTGAGTTGCTAACCATTCTCGCCAATTTCTTAAAGGGGGGAAAACACTGAGAGGATGTATCTGTATGTGATTTGCCTGGTTTATCTGTGAGGTCTGGCAAAATACACTGTGCTGTTTGGAACTTTTAAATAGACCGATCATAATATAGAAAACAATGCAAATCTGAGGAGGATTCTGTTATTGATTGAGATAAGAAACTTGTTCTGCTTGTTTTCTTTGTCATGTGTTTACTGCCATGCTGAAAAGCAACTTGCAGACTGACAGCACCTTAATCTATCAGCCAAAACACCAGCTAATAGTGGAGTATCTGCTTCACTGTCTGCCTATGTGGCATTTATAAAATCTAAGCAATTATAAAATCAATAAGGTTCTATGTGGTTTAAAAGCTTTGCTTGGCATGCTGCATCTACCATTTTTCTTTTGCCTTCATTGCATCTAAAAGCATTGTTGCTTCAAATAAGCTTCCTTATTCTCAAGAGTGGTTTTTCTGAAGCCAGGAGGCAAGATCCTATGATATCAATGGCCTAATCAAATGTCTTTGGGGGGGGGAGGTCAGTGAATACAGTCAGCCCTGCATATCCACGGATTCTTTATCCATGAATTCAAGCATTCACAACTTGAAAATATTGGGGGGAAAGTATAAATTCCTAACAGCAAACCTTGATATTACTAAATTTACCCTCCAGTAATGCTGATGGAAGAACATTTTATCTAGCCAGTGTAAAAGCTATTCTATATCTGGGGATTGATAGATTTGTGATATAGTTTGGCACAGTAAGTGGTCCTATACTGTCCCAATAAGAAAAATAGTTCGCAGACTGAGTTCTATGGTTTTGGAATTCTGTGTCCTTTATGTGTTGCATAATGGCTGTTTTAGCTTTAGAATATCCCATAGACTGAAGGGTGAGTCCCAGATTTTGGAGTTTTGTAATCAGAGAGTTTTTCCATTTAGATTGGAAAGTAATGGCATAAGTCCCACAGGAAGAAAAGTCAACTTTAGCCAGAAATCCACAGTAAGCATCAATAGTGGGAGAATGAAGATCTGCTGGACTTTCCCTCTTCCCCACTGCCATTCTCTTCTCCTTTTGTCCCTTGTCTATTTAGATTGTAAGTCTGAGGGCAGGGAAATGTCTAATTAACAATTTGTAAGCCAGGGGGGATAAATAATAATAATAATAATAATAATAATAATAATAATGGTAGAAGGGGGGGTTAGATGATCCCTGGGAATCCCTTCGAATGCAAGGTTTTATCCATGGGAGAATTCCTGCCATTACACCCCAACCTGCCCCACTCCTTCTTGAGAATTCCTGCTTGGCAGAAGAGCATTGCCGTTTGCCACCCCAGCCCACCCCCTTCTCATCTGTGAGGGTCACACTGTCTGAGCTTCAGGGGCATCCCATGGCAAAACTCCTCTTTATGCCAAGAAAACCCTCGGTTTGTCCCATCTTCCAGTGCTATCCTGATGTTGAACAGGGGTCAGACTACATGTCCTCTAGGATCCTATATATTCCAACGTATTACTTCATAGGAGAAGGGGGTTAGACTGGATGGTCCTTGAGGTTCCCCCCAACTCTACCATTTCTCGTTAGGGCTTTAATCAAAGTTTATTTGTTAAGATTGATTGTTTGTTTTTTCCTTTTTTGTGTCTGCCTTCAGGTTTTTTTCAAGCAGAGGAATGTTCTTTAAACATCTGCCAAACTTCCTTTTGTCACCCCCATGTCCTTCGGTGAGAGTTGAATGGCAGAGCATGACATAAAGGGGAGAAGGTCTTATCCACCACCACCTACACACAAAATGCTCCCTCCTTTTGTTTTGTTTTTCAAAGCAAAGCTGTAGGCAAAGATCACCCTAACAAAGGAAATAGCCTCTGGTAAAGCCCTGTATGAATGGTAGCTTTGCTTACGTAAAATACGCAAATCCTGGCTATCGAATTGTCAGCTGAAAGGTCCCGTCTCTTCTCTTCATTTGGAAATGATTAAAAATAAAAATTCTTACTCATTCATTGAGAAGTGCTCAGAATTTCTTCTCTTTAAAATGCTTTCGAAATCTTCGAATAAGAGATATTTCTACTGTTTTTCGAATTTTAAAGAATATTGTTTACATCACTACCTACAGGCTTTTATGATAGCCCTACAGACCAGATTTGAAGACCAAGGCTGATTGTCTGAATCCAGGGAATAAGTTGGTTGTTACTGACAATTCATGCTTCTGGATACCCCCCCCCCCCAAATCTATCTTTGCTTTTGTCTTTCTTCTTTCTTGTACTACATGAAGTGTTTCATCTGTCATCCATTGTTTATTCTCTTTCTTTCTGGAAACTGTTTTTGTCTTCTTGCATTTGTCCCTAATTATGTCCTTGATATCTGTCCATAGTTCTTCAGGTTCCTGGTCAATGATACTTGATAGTATGAATCTTTTTCTTACATTTTCAGTTAATTCTTCTGCTTATGCCCTTTTATTGATTCAGGACCAGATAAAATTCAAAAACAGAAAACTGTTCATCCTGGAAGCCACCAATATAAGATACGGATGGTGTGCTTACAATGGTATACAAAAGATAAAATTGACAGAAATTTCAACGATAATTTTATTAGAGGAGTTTTGTTGAAAGTTTAGAACCAAATAAAACAAAACTTTTACCAGAAAAATTCCTCTTTGACATCTCCTCAAGAGGCCTTCTTTGGAAGATGGGAATCTGGCCCAAACTGGCTAAAATACAATGATATCACTAATATGTACACACATAAACACACACATATATATACATATATACAGTATATATACACACGTCTCTGTGTGTGTGTGTGTGTGTGTGTGTGTGTGTGCGTGCGTGTGTGCGCGTGTGTAAGTTAGACAAAATGAACATGCATTCAAGAGAAGAATTAGAGTCAAGAAATATTAAACCATGATGGTTCAGTTATTTGCGAATTAACAGAAGATTTATGGATGACATAAACTGGTAGGATTTGAAAGCACTCAGATTGAACTGGATAAGATAATCAGGATAAAAGTAAAAGTGATAAGATTTATAAATTACTTCTGGAGATTTAGAATATGAATTAAAGACTTTATGGTAAAACGGGCTCAAGATATGGGTCATACAATCCCACTCAAAAACTGGGGGGAAAACAAATACACTCATGGCCTCATAATACTTAAATGAAAATGTATTACATGCCAGTAACACTTGGAAAAATATATAGGTCAAAGGAATAGTTGTTGGAGATGCCACAAAGAAACAGGTTCCTTATTTTATATGTGGTGGACCTGCCCATTAAGAAAAAAATTGGTTGAAAATACACATCTTAATACAACAAAATGTTTAAAACACAATATCCTCTTGTACTAGAAATATACCTACTAGACATGACTTTGACTCTAAAAAAAGGAAGAAGAAAAACATGCAGGAGGATATTACTTTACTTGGCAACAACAGCAAGACTTGTGATAGGTAAAACATAGAAATCTGATGTCCACCTCGCCCCCACAAATTGAAGATTGGTTATTAAAAAGTAACAATAGGCATGAGATGGATGGACTAACATATATGTTAAATAATAAATCAACAAATAATGTTGAAGAAGATTGACTGCCTTTACTAGAACATTGAGCAAGTTGTTGAGGAAGAAACAAGACTCTTCTTCATTAGAAACAAGAGGAACATTGGAAAATAAAGGAAAACATGATAATTATTAGATGCATGATATACAAAATATGCTATGCATAGTCATAATACAGAAACAAAAAAAAGTTAAATAGAGGGGAACAAACATGTACATTTGTAGATATGGAATTTGGGGAAAATTATACATGACACTTTTTTTTAGGTTAGAGAGAAGATATAAGGAACTTATATATGGAAAGATATAGGTACAGAAGAAAATATGCTGATTTTATCTATTCAGGATCGTATGCAAAAATAATATGTTATTTTTTTCTGGACAAAGCAAGATTCCTTTATAAGAACAAATATGACTAATTGAGCAAGAAATGAATAGATGTATTCAGATTTGAAAAGCAAATGCTGAGAATAACATGAAAAAATTATGGAGTTAGACAATCATCATATTATGAAGCCAAAATGATAAATATGAACAATAATCTAAAATGTGAAGATAATATGCTTTCTATGTTTTATTAAAATTCTACATTTCTTTTCTTTTCTTTTCTTTCTTTTTTTTTTATTTTTTTATTTTTTATTTTTGTACTTCTATACTAATACATTTTAATGCCAAAATGAAGGATGCTAGGATCAATTATGCTGGTATATGCTTCTCCAAATGATGTCATGCCTTACTTAAAAGTGATTAATGGGGAGCCATATTTTGAAAAGCAAGGCAAATACACATATGTGTCATCTAGAGGTAGAAGTACAATTGTACTGTATTTGTATTAGTCCCCAGCTCCATCAATAAAATGATAACAAAATCAGAGATAAAAGGCTCAAATGAAATTAGAAAATGAGTACTAAGATCACAACGGTATTAAATTCAGAATTACCAATTTAAAAACTGTATCATCAGTTCTCAGGACTTTCAAACTGTAGTATCATAGAATCATAGAGTTGGAAGAGACCACAAAAGCCATCAAGTTCAACTCCCTGCCATGCAGGAACTCTCAATCAAAGCATTCCCAACAGAGAGCCATCCAGCCTCTGTTTAAAGACCTCCAAAGATGGAGACTTCTCTACACTCTGAGAGATTGTGTTCCACTGGTGAATGGCTCTAACTGTCAGGAAGTTCCTTCTCATGTTTAGCTAGAATCTCTTTTTCTGTAGTTTGCATCCAAGGGGAAGAACAAGAGACCTCTATCAAACCAAATGCTCTATGGAGAAAAAAGGAATATACAGTGGATCCTTGTTATACGCTGGTGTTTGGTTCCAAGATCCCCCGTGTATAACAAAATCCGTGTATGCTGAAGTCCCATTAAGTATAATGACATAGCAAAATGGTGTCCCTAATAAAAAATGGAACATCAAGGTAAATTTATACTTTTTTGGAACATTTTCAAACCGTGTATGCTTGAATCTGTGTATAAAAAAATCCGTGTATAAGAAGGGCCGACTGTAATAAGGAATGGGAAGAAATACAGTACAAAGACAATGGAGTACAATGGAATACAAAGACATAAGAGTTATATAAAAGAGATGAGAAGATAAATTATGCATGGAAAGAGGAATCAACCCCAAATTTTAAAAAGTGAAGTGGACTCTGCAATAAGGGAAGTTGGAAAAAATAAATCACCAGAAGCAGATGATATCTCAAGTGAACTGCTACAATGCACACAGACAGAAGAAACTCTAGTGTTAACTAAAATATGGCAAAAAAAATAAAAAATAAAGAGGTGGTCAAGATGCCTGGAAACTATCGTTATATATACTAAACCACAAAAAAGGAGATACAAAAGACTGCAGCTATAGGCCAATAACATTAATCTCACATGCAAGCAAAATAATACTCAAAATTCTACAGCATAGACTCCAACCATGAAGAGAGAAATCCCAGAGGTGCAAACACAATTCAGGAAAGGAAGAGGCACAGGGGACCACACTGCACACTTAAACGGCTGCTGGAGCACACCAAAGAATTCCAGGGGGAAATCAGCATGTGTTTCATCATCTCAAAACAGACAGGCAAAATGACAGGGCATGTTGAAGGCATGCCATTTACATGACGCATGCTCCAAACATGGCCTGAAGCTGCAATGAGGTCACACCAAGAAAGAACAACATCAAAAAGGAGCAGATATAATCTGCTCCTGCTGGTGTCCCAGTTTGAGATCATGGAAGCAGCCCACATCGGGCCCAGGCCCAAGCAGTTACTGAGGTCCTGGTGCAATCAGCTCTGGACAACACTATAATATTGGTGGAAAACAGCACAGACATGGAACAGTTAATAACGAAGGTTAAAGATGAAAGTGCAAAAGCAAGTTTAATGCTGAAATACAGGGGGTGGGGGGAGGATGGCCATAGAAGAAATACATATATTTAATCTAGACAATGAGGAAATTGAAACAGTTAAAGAATTCCCACACCTAGGATCAAACACTGACCAGAATGGTGACTGTAGTCAAGAAATAAGAAGACTAGGAATGGGAAGGGCAGCTACGAAAGAACTAGAAAAGGTCTAATCAGACTAGTGGTGAAATAGTAACTATGCACAACTGTATGTGGAATGTCATCTGTAATGCATTCTAACATTGGAGTCCAATACATAAATTGTATTTGTATACATATACAGTTTTTCTGTGACTTTTTAAAAAATGTAATGTTCTCCGAGAGCACCTTCCTACTTAGCTATACTAAACCACTTCAGTATTATATTTTCATTATGTGGTTTTGGGGGTTTGTTTGTTTTTGGTTTGGTTTGTATTTTGAAGTGGATTTAATATCCCTGTCTGTTAGTAATATTTTTTCCCTAGCAACAAAATTCAGATAAAGACTTCTCTTCCTCCTCCACACCTTTTCATCAGTTGTTCTGTTGAATACAATCCATAAACACTTGAGCCATATAGAATTTTTAATCTTCTTGTCTTCGTTGAGTTTTTTAAACTATTTTCTTTGTAAAATTTTGTTTGAAGGTGTATTAACCAAAAGCTTGCTGAATTTGAGTAGGTTATTCTGGTGGGAATTCATATTCAAATGACAATAATGCTAGGAAAAGTAGAGGGTGGAAGAAGGAAGGGAAGACCACAGAGCTGATGGATGGACTCAATCAGGGGGATTATGGGCATGGGCTTGCAGGACCCAAGAAGAGCAGTGGAAGATAGGGATACATGGAGATGTCTCATCCACCTGGTTGCCATGAGTCAGAATCAACTCGAGGGTGGTTAACAAGAACAGCAAGTACACAACCGCCTTTCTCTTTAGAATCTCCCATTTTATTCTCGGATTTCTTCCCCCCCCCCCCCCCCCAAAAAAAAAGTTTCTTTGCTTTGAATTTTTGTGCTGGAAACTTAGGGGCTAATCAAACAGCCGATTCAGCATTTTTCTGGCTGCTCCTTCTTACATCGGAAATAAGGTGCCCCTTTTGCAACTACCACAGCTATTCTTCACTCCTGCAGCATGTGGGGGTCTAATTGCAGTACTGCAGGAGCGTTCCTATGCTGCCCACCATCTGGGAAGGTGGGCGGCCTGACTGAAGCTTGATGGTGGTGTTGGGGTGTGCAGTGTGCAGTCACCATGCCCCCACATCACCCCAAAACTGGCTCTTACTGTTGGTCTGCTTCCCCCCTTAGAGTATTATTGCACAAAACTCATCTCCTGCTACAATTGCATTACAATTAAACCTGACTCATGGGCATAACAAATTACAGTGGTACCTCGGGTTACGAAATTAATTCGTTCCGCGGCTAATTTCGTAACCCGAAAAACCTTCGTAACCTGAATTGCCATAGGCGCTAATGGAAAAAAATAGCTCTCTGCTGCCCTCCGGTGGCGAAATAGCGCCGAGGTTTTTTCGTAACCCGAAAAAACCTTCGTAAGCCGAAACAATAAATCCCTATGGGATTTTTTCGTATCCCGAAAAATTCGTAAGCTGGGTAATTCGTATCCCGGGGTACCACTGTATAACACAGCAATGGCAGGGAGAGCAGTACTAACTGGATTTGTGGTGTTAATAAAAATAAACACATCTAAATACATCTCCTGTGGGATAATAGCAGAATAGGAACAATGTCATGCCATAAGCACCAACCAAAGGCGCTGTTATCTTTAACCAATTAACTGCCTCATATGATATGGTTCTTAGTGTGAAACAAATTCCAAGAACTATGAGTACTATCAGTCAGACCTTTATTTCATTTGAATCATAAACAAAACCACCAAGCAGCCATTTCCTAGGTAAATCTCTTAGAAATGAAGAAGTGATCTTTAAACATTTCAAGACTATCCATCATTAGGTATTTGCAGTCTTGCCAAAGAGGTGAGGAAGAAGGAACTAAAAATAACTATAATAATTCTCAAGCTGGTAAACAAAGTATCAGCATTTTGCATAATGTGATTGAGAAGGGGAGAGGGTCATTAAACTGGACTGAGTCAGAAATAGATTTATATAAAGGATCCTGGGCCTTAGAAACACTGAGACCACTTTGGAATGATTTCAGCATCTCCTTCAGTATTAGTAAAAAAAAGATTCTGCCATCATTTCTCCCAAATGCTTAAAGAAGCACTGAGAAGTGGGGAGAGGAGGAGGTGCCACAGACATAAGAAGGAGATTTAGGAGAATGATCCAATGACCTCCCGCACTGAAAAACTGGCAAACAGTGGAGCCCTCCCCTCCCTCCTTCCAACTGTCATCTTCTGGCCTGGGAAAGAGTGAAAGGACAGGCCCAACGCCATCGGGCCAGAAGAGGAAGAGTCCTCCCCTCCCTCCTTCCAACTGGCATCTTCTGACCTGGGAGGGAGTGAAAGGACAGACCCAACGCCATCTGGACCGGCCTCAATTAAGAAAAAGAGCCCTCCGTCCAGTCCATCTGCCTTGGTCCAGGCCTCAGAGGGAGAGAAGAATGCTGGACCTGATCCCCTCCTCCCCCCCCCCCCACCACCATTCCCTTCTCTTTTTGTGTCGTGTCTTTTTAGATTGTAAGCCTGAGGGCAGGGAACCGTTTATTATCCCCTCTGTTGTAAGCCGCCTGGATTCCCAGTGATTGGGCAGCATATAAATAAATCCTGTTGTTGTTGTTGTTGTTGTTGTTGTTATTATTATTATTATTATTATAAAATATCTGTCCATTGAAGTCTGAATGGCACTTGATTGGTCCATTGAAATCAAGGGATAGTGATGTGTACTTGTTTGACTCGGACTGGAGTGGGACAATAACGACAACAACAACCACAGTTTATCAACACCATGATGTTCCCTTGGCTTGCCATGACAACAGCTTCATTTGAAGCCCCTGGCAGGTTCCCTTCCTCTCCCCATCCCCTTTCCATAAATAAATAAATAAGAGCGGGGCCTGCTGGCTGGAGATAGACAGTCAGGAAAAGGGAGGGAAACTAGTGAGGAGGCATCAAGCAGGCTTGCCCTCAGGAGATGCAGAGGCTGGAAGTTGGAAGTAGTGGTAGAAGGAAGAGGGAGAAAGTGGCTAGGGAAAGTCACTGTGACAGGTTGGCCTTAGGTCGCCATGTATCAGAAATTACTTGAAAGCACACAACAAAAAAAGAAATGCTGCTATCTTGGATTACTATTGCATTCTGTGTAATACTGTGTAAGATTTGGGACTCAACTTGAGACTTAACTTGAAAGTATCATACAGTACAAGGACTTCAGACGCGATGTGAGACTTGGAGTAAAAGACTTAAATACACCACAGTCATGGGATTTTACCTCCTGGTACCAGAAAAGAGAAGGACACCAATCTCAAGAGCAAGGAAGCTTATTGACTTTGTAATTGTTTGGCTTAAAATGCCACTTTGGCAGAGAGTGAAGCAGATGCCTCAACATTCCACCCATTAGCTGGTGTTTTTGCTGATAGATTAAGGCACAGGGTGCTGTCAGTCTGTAAACTGCTTTTCAGCGTGCACTGTAAGCACATGCCAAAGAAAATAAGGACAAGTTTCTTATCTCCGTTAATAACAAAATCCTTCTAAAATTTGCATTGCTTTCCATATTATGATCTATCTATTTAAAAAGCTCCAAACAGCAGAGTTTCCTCTGCCAGACATCATAGCTAAACCAGGTAAATCACACACAGATACATCCTCTCAGTTTCTTTTTTTCCTCCCCCCCCCCCTTTTTTTTTTTTTAAAGAAATTGGCGAGAATGGTTACCAACTCAGCTTCTCCACTGGATATACTCGTGTGGGCCTTTACAGGAATTGTATCCATAGCTTGTCTTTTAGGGAATGGATTTATCACAGCTGTGCTGGGACATCAGTGGCTTCAAAACAAAAAGATATTGACTTGTGATTTCCTCTTGATTAGTTTGAGCACATCCAGATTTCTGATGCAGCTGCTATCCTCAGTGAACAATCTTCTGTATCTCATCTCCACAGGTACATATGTGGATTCTTCTACACAGGCAGTTACCAATCTTATTTGGTTATTTTTCAACATGGCCAGTCTCTGGTCTGCCACATGGCTAAGTGTTTTCTATTGTGTGAAGATCACTAACTTTGCCAATCGTGTCCTCCTCTGGCTGAAGCCAAGAATCAATATGCTTGCACCCAGACTGCTTGGAATGTCAATAGTCATTTCCAGTATCTTCTCTCTTCTTCCACTGGTTGAATATTTTGGACATAAAAAAATTGGAAATCTGACAAAAACTCTGCCAGGAAGTGTCATTCACAGTGGGTTTTATCACAAAATAACCATTCTTTTTCTTCCTCTGCAGTTAGTTCGCTTATACTTGTATAAATTTCACTATAAACATAACTGCATCCATTCTTTTAGTTACCTCCCTTTGGAAGCACACAAAGAATTTGAAGAAGAGTGGTGCTGGAGTTACAGACCTCAGCACTCAGGTCCATATTAATGTCATAATATTCTTGTTGTTTTATGTCTTCTTCTTCTTTCTATATTTCAGCATCATGATATCATTTGCAATTAATGAAATCACGTTCAGAAATACTGAGAGACTAGCTCTCGAAACCCTGACAGTTACATTTCCTTCTGCACACTCCATCATATTAATATTGACCAATCCAAAACTGAAAGAAATGGCTGCTCCCATTCTGAATATCAGACAAAGAGCTTAATGAAGAAGAGGAAAGGACAAATGATATACACACATTGTGTGTGTGTCCTCAAGAGTAAACATCCAAAAGGGGAAGGCTGCTGACCACCAAAAAGAAATGTGGACCATCCATCCCTTCTGATCTTTTGACTGTCTTGAAAATGCAAGATTGACCCTTGAACAGGCTGAATCAGAGGCTCCCCCTTCCATACACCTCTATTACTGGGATATGCTGAAGGCTCCCCTTAAATCCCAGATACAGGCCTGCCTAGAAAGCCAATTTTCTGTAATCATTTATTCAGACACCTCCATGTGACAATTATTGTAATACATGTAAACAAACAGAATAAATGCCAAGGCTTCCAGAAGGAGAAAATACTTATTGACTGTCTTCAAATTCATATGGAACAATTAAATCAGTTAACAAAACATCAAAAGAGTATGTAAGAGTATATAAATATTCCCAAGAGAAGAACCATGTTTTGATTTTGAATCAGGATTCATTTAGGTTTTTCTCTTTTCCTTTTCTTTTCCTTTTTCTTCAACGGTGTAATGCCGTTGCATTCACTAAATATGAGCTTCTTTTTTAAACTTTACTTCATATTGTTGTGTTTTTATTATTAAAATTTTATTGAAATTTAATTATTACAGGAAACAAATACCACAACAATAGCTGACAATGCCACAAAGATGAACAAATAAAAGAGTGCATGGTAGTTTGGGCAAGGAATATTGGACCCACTATTCATTTGAAACAATGGTAGAAGGTTTGGTTGAAGGGGCTGAAGTTTACCTGCTGCTTTGTTCCAGTCACTAATTATTAACCAAAATTTCTGGAGGTGGTTTGCTACTGCTGTTTGCCCTACCTTCCTCCTGGAAGGAGGCATTTGGCAGTGTGGAAAACAGATCATGAAACCATGGATTGCCAAAGCACAATCATGGGGGAAAGCCTGAAAAGAAATGATGCCAAACCAGAATGCTTCCATTCTTAAACTATTGGGATTGTGACAGGATGGTAGGCTGGTGTGATTTTTTTGTACTTAATCTCCCCAGCCTATGAGTATATAAAATCACTTAGGATGACATTCACCTTGGCCTACCTTTTTGCAGCCATAGTGGCTTCCTTCATCATTTGCAAGAAGTTTGGATGTGAGGGAAGCCTGGAGGTCTTGCACTGACCAGGAGGTTGGACTACATGGCCCATGAGGCCCACTTCAATTCTATGGATCTGTGGCTCTTTATCAATGCCTGTTCTTTCCTTGTTTTATCACTTCCCCCACTTCCTTTGTGGCTCCTCTGCTGGCAGTTTTGGTGTTGTGCCATCAGATCTCAGAGATTAGCTAGCAGAAGATCCTGCGACATTTGAATAATGATAATAATATTAATAATTAAAAAATTATTTATATCCCACTCCATCTGCACTCAGACAAGTGGAGGGGCTTACAGCATTAAAAAATTATACAAATCATATCCCCAACCCTCTCTCCCTTACACTTTCAAACATATTAAAAGATAAATAGCAATTTAAACAATAGATAAAACAAACATACAGCATTAGACAAGCAAACAACAAATGGGATCGATCCATTATTTTCTCTGTTTGGTGGCCGGGCATCTATTCAGGAAAGGCCTGCCGGAAGAGATCCATCTTAACAGCTTTTTAAAAAGCTGTCTAAGGTGGTTATATGAAGGATCTCATCCAGCAAGCCATTCCATAGTCTGGGAGTGATAGCTGAAAAGGTAATCTGGGCAGTTGTGGATAGTCTGGGTTTTATTGGTTGTAGGAGATTTATCCCAGAGGACCTAAGTGTGTGGGGTGGATTATACAGAAGGAGACAGTCCCAGAGATATTTTGGACTCAAGCCATTTAGGGCTTTAAAGGTAATAACAAATACCTTATACTGGGACTGGTTTGAGTTACAAATGGTCCATGTTTGACTTACAAATTCATTGCCCATGTCCTTTAGCCAAACTTACAACAAACTGAAAGAAACAGTGAATGATTGTAGTCCTTTGCATGTTTTGCAGGGTACATTGTTCAGATACAGTAACAACAGGAAACAGAGCTACATCATGTAAATTTCAATTTGTCCATAGACATATATTTCAATGAGATATGTATCTGTCATTTGTAAGATAAAACCACTGAAATATAGGGCCCGAACAGACAGGCCAAAATAAATCTGCTTCGAGTCACTTTGGAGGTATGCTGTTTAAATGATACATGAGTCCTAAGAGGTTGGAAGCCACACCAATTTGACAACTTTGCCAAAGGGGAAACCTTTACCTTTTAAGGTGGGGGGGGGGGGGTGTAACATGGACTTATGTCATTGTAAATCAATAACTAGATACTAGTCCTAGCTGGCTTTGCCTTCTACTCCATAGTTCCAGTGAGCATAAGCAGCCACAGCTTCTTTCCTGGATCCTTTCTTTTCTTCTTTCCTACTGACATTCTATTGTTGTTCCTGCAAGTAGAGGGTGTGACAAAGTGTCATCACTGTTCCTTAAACATATGGGATGTTGGTTTCTCAATGCTTCAATAAAGTCTTTGATGAGCTGTGAGACTTGGCAACTTATTGACCATTTTAATTTTGAATCATTTACAAACGAAGTGAAGGAATGAGACCTTGCAGATGAAAATCCGATTTTCAGGGTTATGTACTTTACATAAACACTTATTCAGACAGGGTTTTACCAGAGGATACACACCAATTGGCTATTTTCTGTTCCCTTGTTATGATGGTGGTGGTGATCCAGCTTGCTGAGGGGAAGACTCTGGTTTTGACTTGCATGTTAAGACATATTTTCTCACGGAAGGGGCAGGTGTCGGTGCTGGGGCCTCTTGGTCTCCAGCACCGGTATCCGGCCCTTCCACAGCAGCAGAGGCCTGGAGGAGGCCGGAGGCCGGCGCGGGAGGCCTTGAAGGCCTCCGGTGCGGCAGCCCTACTTCCTCACCGCCACCTCAGGAAAGGCCTGGTGGCGGTGCTGTTGGGGGTCAAGAGGCCTCCAGCACCGCCATTGCGCCCTTTATCGGCGGTGGCAAGGAAACCGAGGCTTGGCCTCCGCCGCCGCCGCTGCCACCCGGCTTCCCCTGCAGCGGCGGCGGCGGAGGCCAAGCCGCTGGCAGGAGAGAGAAAGGTAAGTAAGGGGAAGGGAAGGGAGGGAGGCAGGGAGCAAAGGGAGGAGGGAAGCGAGGGAGGGGAGGGAGGAGAAGGAAATTGTCCCCAATGGCAGCGCGCATGCACGCGCGACGCCATTGGGGACAATTTCCCGATTTGCCATCCGCGGATGCTCAAATCCGCTGATGGCAAATCCGCGTATAAGGAGGGCCGACTGTACAAAGAGTTTTTTCATAGTCTCACACTTGACGGGCTGGTGATCAGCTTAACGAATTGCCCATTCCCCCAGTCGTCCTCCCTGACTGTTGTCAGACCCAAGTGTATTGACAGTGCTATACTACACCCCGGCTTAACAATGCCCAGGCAATCAAACACTTTTTGTCCTCACTATCAAGCACCTTTGCCAGAGACTAGATTTTGCCTATAAGAACCCCCAGCTTTCCTTCGTTAGGATGCTATTTCAGAATTCAGCTTGACTTCACATCACTCTGGGCACTGATTTAGCTCCAGCATGGCCATGTCCCCACCCCTCATTCTGTGTCTCTGTCCTCACTTCATCCTGCTGCCTTGGATTCCCTGAGGAAGCCTACTGGAGTAAGTATAGCCCTTAGTATTACCTCGAATCTATTCCCAACTTCCTTTAATTCCTCAGCCTTAAGTGTGTGTGTGTGCTGCTGTGTGTTTTTCCCCTTTTAATAAAAAAGTAGACTTTAATTGAAGAAGCCTGTTTCTGCACCATTTCTTAAGGAATTAACTTGTCCCTCCATATAAGGACTGGGAGCTGGCTTCACGGGGTCCTTCTAACAACCCCCTCAGCAAACTGAGCTAATTAAAATTCCCCTTCATTACAGAAGTGTAAATATATGTCACTAGTTTTAATTTACAAATGATAGAGCCATACCTCATTTGAATATATGCCTATGGAAAAATTACATTTTGCATGATGATGCTCTCTGTTTCCTGTTGTTACTGCATCTGTACAATGTTAATTCAAAACATTCAAAGGATTACAATCACTCACTGCATCTTTGAATTTGTTGTGAGTGTGGATAAAGGACAAGGACAACCTAAGCTTGTACCAAATATAACAAGTTAGGATCCTCTTCTCCCAGCAAATCTCATAGGGCACAGCACTAGATCTGTCAGCAGAAGAGCCCCAAAAGGAATGGGAAAGTGATAGAACAAGGGAAGAACAGACATTGATAAAGAATCATAGAATCACCATAGGAGTGAAAAGGGCCTCATGGGCTATACTCAGTGCAGGATCTCCAGGCTTCTACCACATCCAAATGTCTTACAAATTCTCAAGAGAGCCATTAAGGCAGCACAACGTTAGGCCATGGTAAATGTTATCCTAAGTAATTTTATATACTCTTAGGCTGAGGGAGATATAGAACGTTATCACACTAGCATGCCATTCCACCAAAATCCTGCTGGTTTAAACATTGAAGCATACATCTTGACATCATTTCTTATCACATTTTTCTCTAGGATAGCATTTTGGCTATTCATGGTTTCATTATCTGTTTTCTATACCATCAAAGCCTCCGTCCAGGAGGAGGCAGAGGTAAGTGGCTATACTAGCCAACTACCTCCCAAAGATGTCAGATCATTGAATGTGTAAATAGCAGTTGGCTTCAAGGGGGGGGCGGTACTGATAACCACAATCACTGCAAGGGAAGGAGGGAAAGGAGGAGAGGAGCAGAATCATACCCACTGAAACCATATTACTGCCTGCAAAGTGGAACAGCAGTGAAAGGGACCTCCTGCACCTAAACAGAAATGGAAAGCAGTGAGATTGGGAGCCTATTGATGGGTTTTGCCCATCAGTGAAAAAAATTCACTACAGTCATGAATGGAATGCAGGACAGACATGAAGTTATGTGATCAATGCCAGCCAAAAATGCTTTTATTCTTTTAAAATTCCACTTTCTAGCCATGCAACAATCTCCTCAGATTCCATACAACTTCAGCTAGCCTCATGCCAGCTTAGATAGCCTTTGGCTGTTTTGGCCAGTTGAGATGACACTGTTACTTGCAGTGGTACTGTGATGTAAGGTACCTTTAAGACACAACCCTTAGTGATATCAGCTGTAGTATATATATACTATTAAGAGGGCTGGAGAGGGCTTGATTGTTCTCTCTTCCTCATCTCACTCTCCTGGGACTGACTATGCTCAGTAGCTCATGGATGAATAAGCTTACTGTTCCTACATGAAGATTGGACTCTCTGTGGATTCTTACAAGTTTGGATTGCAACAGCAGACATCACAGGTGCATAGTGACATAGGGAAGAGCAGGAGAAGTGTGAACATAAGGATATCTTTGTCGTTTTTTCTATGTTGCTGATCTGTTTTTAGTTCATTGGTTGTCAATTTTAATAACAAATATTTTCTGATCATTTTGTTGAGTGAATAAATGAGAGGGCTTATAACCCAGGCATTCAAACAGGGTAGTGGCTTAATGCACACTTTAATACATAAGAAGGAAAGTCAAGAGACACTTGTGCAATTGTATGCTTCAGGTGCCAACATCATTTTACCCATCCTTGGACACCATGTATTTTTGCCATTTCCTACTCTGCCTCAAGAAGCAAAATATCTTGGGCTGGTCCTGATGTGGCACCTAGAACATAACAAATGTCATCCACACTAGACACCAGAATAATACAACAATTAATAAACTCCACTCTTCCTCCCCACCTACCCCAGTCGACTTCCTAAACATCACTGCCTACATGTCTTAAATTTATAAATCATGTTTCTCCTTTCAGAACCTAACTTAATTATATACACACACACACAGTCGGCCTTTCTTTTACACTGATTTTTTATACACGGATTCAAGCATCCACAGTTTGAAAATGTTCCAAAAAAAAGTATCACCAATACATCTTTTAAAAGTTTTCCTTTAAATCAGAGCAAAAGTTTTCAGTCCCTTCAACCAAATCATCTACCATTATTTCAAATGAATAGTGTGGCCAATATTCCTTGCCC
>NC_056523.1:223518513-223527069 GCF_019175285.1 Sceloporus undulatus
ATCAGTTGTTCTGTTGAATACAACCATAAACACTTGGCCATATAGAACTTTTTAATATTTCTTGTCTTCGTTGAGTTTTTTTTAAACTATTTTCTTTGTAAAATTTTGTTTTTGAAGGGTATTATTCCTATAACCAAAAGCTTGCTGAATTTGAGTAGGTTAATTCTGGTGGGACTTCATATTCAAAAGACAATAATGCTCGGGAAAAGTAAGAGGGTGGCCGAAGGGAAGGGAAAAAGACCCACAAAGAGCTGATGGATGGACTCAATCAGGGGGATTATGGTCATGGGCTTGCAGGACCCAAGAAGAGCAGTGGAAGATAGGGATACATGGGAGTATCCATCCACTGGTTGACCATGCAGTCAGAATCAACTCGAGGGTGGTTGTACAAGAAACAGCACGTACTACTACCGCCTTTCTCTTTGGAATCTCCATTTATCTCGGAATTCTACCCCCCCCCCCCAAAAAAAAAAACGTTTCTTTGCTTTGAATTTTTGTGCTGGAAACTAGGGGCTAAATCAAAACCGCCGATTCAGCATTTTTCTGCTGCTGGCTCCCTTCTTACATTGGAATAAGGTGCCCCTTTGCAACTACCACAGCTTATCTTCACTCCTGCAGCATGTGGGTGGTCTTCTAATTTCAGTACTGCAGGAGCGTTCCTATGCTGCCCCACCATCTGGGAAGGTGGGCGGCCTGACTAAAGCTGATGGTTTGGTGTTGGGTGTGTGCAGGTGCCGTCACCATGCCCCCACCTCACCCCAAAACTGGCTCTTCCTGTTGTTGCTTTCCCCCCTTAGAGTATTATTGCACAAAACTCATCTCTGCCTACAATTGCATTAAAATTAAACCTGCCGCATTAACAAATTATAACACAGGCAATGGGCCAGGGAGAGCGAGTTACAACTGGATTGTGGTGTTAATAAAAATAAACCCATCTAAATACATCTCCTGTGGTATAATAGCAGAATAGCAACCAATTGTCATGCCCTAAAGCCCCAACCAAGGCGCTGTTATCTTTAACAATAAATGCCCTCCATATGATATGGTTCTTAGTGTGACACAAATTCCAGAACTATGAGTACTATCAGTCAGACCTTATTTCATTTGAATCATAAACAAAACCACCAAGCAGGCCATTTCCTAGGAATCTCTTGAAATGAAGAAGGTGACTTTAACATTTCAAGACTATCCCTCATAGGGTATTTGCCGTCTTGCCCAAAGACGGGAGGAAGAAGGAAGTAAAAAATAACTATAATAATTCTCAAGTGGCTATAAACAAAGATCAGCATTCGTTTGCATTAATGTGATGAGAAGTGAGAGGGTTCATTCTTAAACTGGATGCGTCAGAAACGATTTATATAAAGGATCCTGGGCCACTTAGAAACACTGAGACATTTGGAATGATTTCAGCATCCCTGCAGTATAGTAAAAAACGATTCTGCCATCATTTCTCCCCACTTGCTTCAAGAAGCCACATGAGAAGTGGGAGAGGAGGCTGTTGCCCACAGACATAAGAGGCGATTTAGGGGAGAGCATGATCCAAATGACCTCCCGCCCACTGAAAAACTGGCACACAGTGGGAGCCCCCCTCCCTCCTTCAACTGTCATTTCTGGCCGGGAAAGAGTGAAAGGACGCCCAACGCCAATCTGCCCCCGGCTCAATAAGAAAAAGAGGGCCCTCCGTCCAGTCCCCTCTGCTTGGTCAGGCTTCAGAGGGAGAGAAAAGGAGATGCGGCGAGAAGAATGCTTGACCTTATCCCCCCCCCCACCACCATTCCCTTCTCTTTTTGGGTAGTTGTCTTTGTAGATTGTAAGCTTGAGGGAGGGACGTTTCTTACCCCTCTGTTGTACAGCCGCTGGATTCCCAAGTGATTGGGCAGCATATAAATAAATCCTGTTCTTATTATTATTATTCTAAAATATCTGTCCATTGAAGTCTGAATGGCACTTGATTGGTCCATTGAAAATCAAAGGGATAGTGATGTTTACTGTTTGACTAGGACTTGAGTGGGGACAATAACGACAAACAACAACCACAGTTTATAAAACACCATGATGTTCCCTTGGCTTGCATGGCCACCGCTCCTTTGAAGCCCTGGCCGTTTCCCGTCCTCTCCCATCCCTTTCCATAAATAAATAAATACATAAATACAATAAATATAGGGGGCCTGCTGGCTGGATCTAGACAGTCAGAACAGGGATGGGAAAACTAGTGCGGAGGCATCAAGCAGGCTTGCCCTAAGGAGATGCAGAGGCTGAAGTTGGAAGTAGTGGTTAGACGGCAAGAGGGAGAAAGTGGCTAGGAAAAGTCACTGTGACAGGTTGGCCTTATGGTCGCCATGGATCAGAAATTACTTGAAAGCACACCACAAAAAAAGCAATGCTGCTATCTTGGATTACTATTGCCTTCTGTTGTCATACTTTGAAGATTTGGACTCAACTTGAGACTTAACTTGAAGTTGTATCAACAGTACCCGGACTTCAGACGCAATGTGAGAATTGGAGGTAGTGTAAAAGACTTAAATACACCACTGTCATGGGATTTTACTCCTGTACAGAAAAGAGAAGGACACAATCTCAAGAGCAAGGAAGCTTACGACTTTGTAATTGTTTGGGCTTAAAATTGCCACTTTGCAGAGAGTGAAGCAGAGCCTCACCATCCCACACATTATCTGGTGTTTTTGCTGCAGGATTAAGGCACAGGGTGCTGTCAGTCGTAAACTGCTTTTCAGCGTGCACTGTAAGCACCATGCCCAAGAACCTAAGGAAAGTTTCTTATCTCCGTTAATAACAAAATCCTTCTAAAATTTGATTGCTTTCCCATATTTGATCTATATATTAAAAAAGCTCAAAACAGAGAGTTTCCTCTCAGAAATAATAGTAACCCAGTAAAATAACAAAAGATAATACTTCAGTGTCTTTTTTCCTTCCCCCCCCCCTTTTTTTTTTAAAGAAAATGACAATAAATGAGTTACCAAACTCCGCTTTCTCCACGGCTATACTCGTGTGGGCCTTTACAGGAATTGTATCCACGCTTGTCTTTTAAGGGAGGAATGTATTTAATCACAGCTGTGCTGGGACATCAGTGGCTTCAAAACAAAAAGATATTGAATGTGATTTCCTCTTGATTAGTTTGAGCACATCAGATTTCTGATTGCAGCTGCTATCCTCAGTGACCAATTTCGTATTTATTCATCTCCACAGGTACATAGTGGATTCTTCTACACAGGCAGTTACCAATCTTATTTGGTTATTTTTCAACATGGCCAGTCTCTGTTCCTGCCAATGGCTAAGTGTTTCTATTGTGTGAGGATCAACTACTTGCAACGTGCCTCCTCTGGCTGAAGCAAGAATCAATATGCTTGCCACCCAGACTGCTGGAATGTCAATGTCATTTCCAGTATCTTCTTTCTCTTCCACTGGTTGAATCAATATTTTGGACATAAAAAATGGAAATCTAACAGAAACTCTTCCAGGAAAGTTGTCCTCCACAGTGGTTTTATCCCAAAATAACCATTCTTTTTCTTCCCTGAAGTTCGCTATACTTGTTATAAATTTCACTCTAAGCATAAACTGCATCCATTCTTTTAGTTTAACCTCCCTTTGGAAGCCCCCCAAGAATTGATGAAGGAGTGGTGCTGGAGTACAGACTCAGCACTCAGGTCCATATTAATGTCATAATATTTTGTTGTTTATGTTCTTCTTTTCTTTCTATATTTCAGCATCATGGATATCATTTGCCTAATGAAATCACGTTCAGAAATACTGAGCGACTCGCTCTTGACCCTGACAGTTACATTTCCTTCTGCACACTCCCTCATATTAATTTGGACCAATCCACAACTGAAAGAAGAAATGGCTGTCGCATTTCTGAATATCAGACAAAGAGGCTTAATGAAGAAGAAGAGGAAAGGACAAATGATTGCCCACCTTGTGGTGTGTCCTCAGAGTATAAACATCCAAAAGGAGGAGGGGTACGACCACCAAAAAGACATGTGGGAACCACCATCCCTTTTGATCTTTGACTGTCTGAAAATGCAAAGATTGACCTTTGAAACAGGCTGAATCAGAGCCTCCCCCTTCCATACACTCTGTTACTGGGATGTGCTGAAGGCTCCCCTTAAATCCCAGATACAGGCCTGCCTAGAAAGCCAATTTTCTGTAATCAATTTATTCAGACACCTCCATGTGACCCATTAATTATTGTAATACATGAAACAAACAGATCAATGCCCAAGGCTTCCAGAAGGAGAAAATACTCATTTGACTGTCTTCAAATTCATTATGGAACAATTAAATCAGTTAACAAAACATCAAAAGTAGAGTATGAAACACATTGTGTTTCATGTGGAATTAACTATCCCCGAGAATACCCATGTTTTGTTTTGAATCAGGATTCATTTAGGTTTTTCTCTTTTCCTTTCCTTTCCTTTTTCTTTCAACGTTGTAATGCCGTTGCATTCAACTAACTATGAGCTTCTTTTTTAAATTTTATCTTCATTATTGTTGTGTTTTTTATTATTAAAATTTTATTGAAATTTAATTATTACAGGAAAACAAATACAACAACACAATAGAGCTGACAATGCCACAAAGATGAACAAAAATAAAGAGTGGCAATGGGTAGTTTGGACAAGGAATATTTGGACCCACTATTCATTTTGAAAACAATGGTAGAAGAAGGTTTTTGGTTGAAGGAGGATGAAAGTTTATCATGTTGCTCTGGTTCCAGTCACTAATTATTAACCAAACTTTTCTGGAGGTGGTTTGTGCTATGCTGTTTGCCTACTTCTCCTGAGGAAGGAGGCATTTGGCAATTGTGAAACAGGATATGAAACATTGGATTGCTAAAGACTATCATGGGGGAAAGCCTGAAATGAAAGAAATTGATGCCAAAACCAGAATGCTTCCATTCTTAAACTATTGGGATTGTGACAGTGATGGTAGGGTTGGTGTGATTTTTTTGTACTAAAATTTCCCCAGCTCTGAGTGAGTATATAAAATCACTTAGGATGAATTCACTTGGCCTACCTTTTTTGCAGAGCCGTATTAGTGGCTTCTCCATCATTGCCAAGAAGTTTTGGATGTGAGGGAAGGCCGTGAGAGGTCTTGCACTGAACCAGGAGGTCGTGACGTACATGGCCATGAGGCCCTCTTCAATTCTATGGATCTGTGACTCTTTATTTCAATGCTGTTCTTCCCTTGTTTTATACACTTCCCCCACTCCTTTGTGGCTCCTCTGCTGGAGCAGTTTTGGTGTTGTTGCATCAGATCTCAGAGATATGCTGGAGCAGAAGATATGCCGTGACATTTGAATAATGATAATACTATTAATAATAAAAAAAATTATTTATATCCCACTCCATATTGACTCAGGCAAAGTGGAGGGGCGTTACAGCATTAAAAAAATTGAGTACAAAATATCTCGCCCCAACCTTCTCCTGTAAAACAGAAGTATAACATTTTACACTTTTCAAACATATTAAAAGATAAATAGCAATTTAAAACAATAGATATAAAACAAACATTACAGCAATAGACAAGCAAAACAAAATTTGGGGATCGATCAATTTCATTATTTTCTCTGTTTGGATGGGCTGGGTGCGGCATCTATTCAGGAACGGCCTTGCCGGGAAGAGATCATCTTAACAGCTTTTTTAAAAAGCTTGTCTAAGGTGGTTATATGGATGGATGTCTCATCCGAGCAAGCCATTCATTAGTCTGGAGCGATAGCGTGAAAAGGTACTATGGGCAGTTTGTGGATAGTATGGGTTTTATTATGGTTGTAGGAGATTTATCCAGAGGACCTAAGTGTGTTGGGGTTGGATTATACAGAAGGAGAAAGTCCCAGAGTATTTGGATTCATCAAGCCATTTAGAGGCATTTAAAGTGTAATAACAAATTTACATTATACTGGGACGGTTTTGAGTTTACAAATGGTCCATGTTTGATTACAAATGTCATTTGCCCATGTCCTTTAGCCAAACTTTGACAACAAAATGAAGGAAACAGTTGAATTGATTGTAGTCTTTGATGTTTGCAGGGTACATTGTCTCATGATACATTAAACAAAAACAGGAGGAAACAGAGCTACATCATGTAAATTTTCAATTTGTCATATAGACTATATTTCAATGGTATGTATCTATTGTCAATTTGTAAGATAAAACATCTGATGAAATTTAGGGCACCGAACAGAAGGCCAAAATTAAAGTTCTGCTTTGAGTACTTTGGAGGTATGCTTGTTTTAAATGATACATGAGTCCTAAGAGGTTGGAAAGCCACAAAAGCACAAATTTGACAAAATTTGCCAAGGGGGAAAACTTTACCTTTAAGGTTGTGAGGGGGTTGTTGTTGTAACATGGATTTATGTCATTGTAAATCAATAAACTAGCTATAGTCTAGCTGGCTTGGCCTTCTACTCCATAGTTCCAGTGAGCCATAAGCAGCCACAGCTCTTTACTGGATCCTTTCCTTTTCTTTTTCGTACTGGACATTCTATTGTTGTTCTGCAAAGTAGTGGGTGTGACAAAGTGTATTCAATGTTCCTGTAAAACATATGGGATGTTGGTTTCTCAATGCTTCAATAAAGTCTTTTGATGAGCTGTGCGGATCTTGGCAACTATTGACAAGTTGAGGCATTTTATATTTGTAATATTTACAAACGAAAGTGAAAGGAATGAGACCTTGGCAGATGAAAATCTCGATTTTCAGGGTTATGTACTTTAAATAAACACTTATTAGACAGGGTACCAGAGGATACACACCAATTGGCTATTTTCTGTTCCCTTGTTATGATGCGTCGGTGGTGATCAAGGAGGGGAAGACTCTGGTTTTGACTTGCATGTTAAGACATATTTTCTCTCAGCTAGTAGGTAGTTTTGGAGGTATAATTAGCTCATGCTAACCACATCTATTTCAAAAAGGTGGGAAATGAACCATGAGGTTCTCCAAACTGCACCTCATGGTGTGGCATAGTATGACTGCTTCAGTTTGATCATCTTGAATTCCATGAGATTTCAGGCCTGATCTGTTTCAGGACCCAGTTTTTTGTCTTTTTGGAGAATCTCATGATTCATTTCCCACCTTTTTCATATAGATTCTAAATGGTGTGCCTTCACCTCAGCTTCAGCTTATGATGACCCTCTACATGGACAAGGTCAGCCCAGTATATGGATGGAATCCTAGGTGCTGGAGGGTCTATTTCAGAAGAAGGATCTGTCAAAACCACTTCTGAGTATTCCTTGCCTAAGAAATCCTAATTGTGTTGAACTGCAACTCCCTTCACACTCAGGCAGTTTGGTGATTCAGTCATGACAGGAGTTGTGGCTGGAGGATGATATCAGACAGATCTAATAGTTTCCACCAATACCCCTGGCTCCCTTGCACCAGTAAATTATATGCATGACTCAGTGACTGTGCTGGATCTATCCAAAAAGAACTACTACAAAACTTATCAATATAGTTGATTGGGGTGAGCAAAGTGCACCACTCCAGATGTTGGACTCTAGCTCCCAGCATTCCTGGCCTATGGACAACACCTGGCTGTTAGGAGAGAAAGATGGTTTTACACTGCAAGCCAAAACCAGAGTTTTCCTTTTAGCCAGCAGGACCATCATCATCATCATAACAAAGCAACAGGAAATAACCAATTTCCATAAAATTCACATTGATTCCGGCCAGTTTTTACCTCTGAGAGTGTGTCTCAGAAATCAGCTCCTTTGATTGGAGATGGCTCTACAGCTCCCATCAATGTATGTGATTTCAGAGACACCCAGAGACACTCTCTCAGCCTTAGAGGATGGCAGTGCCCTCCCCCTCAACAAATGGAGGAGAGAGTGTATGGAATCAATTACACTGATGGGAGTTGTACTAGGTTTTTTGGATGGCTTTTATCTCCCTGAAATAACTGTCAACTTCCAGATATTTTGATCTCCAGTTCCTGACTGACCCAAGGGCACAGGATTATGGGAGATGCAGATAAAAAAGAGGGAGGGCAAAAAATTCCAACTATGTAAGATATATGTAAATATAAATCTGGAGTGGGAAAAGTGCACCACTCCAGATGTCGTCCTGCAGCTCCCAGAATTCCTGACCTATGGACAATGCTGGCTGTGGCACCTGGAAGTTGCAGTCAATCAGCATCTGGAGAACCTTATGATTCATTTCCCACCTTTTTGATGAAGATTCTAAAAGGTGTGCCTTCAGCTCAACTTCAGTTTATGATGATCTTCTGCTAGATTTTTCTCAGTCCGGGTCAGTCATGATGCACAGGGAGGAGTTTTAGCAAGACTGCATTTTTCTAAAATCTTGGTGTGTGTGGAGTTCCCCATGACCTCAAACTGACCTCCCAGATGGGTCTGCCATTATCCATAGGCAAGGAGACCATATAGACATCTTGCATGGGTTGAGACAAGTACCCTGGAAAACAATGCCTTTGGAAATTCCCAATAGGTGTTTTGGGAGTTGCTAATGGAAAAGCGATCACCTCCAAGCTTAAGACAATACAGTGGGTCCTTGTTATACGCGGGGGATCTGTTCCGGACCCCCCCCCCC
>NC_056523.1:223527094-223545503 GCF_019175285.1 Sceloporus undulatus
GGGGGGGGGCGCACTGCACCTCACAAAGGACAACGACGCGTACGGACGCTCCGCGTCCGATACGCAAGGATGCGCCGCGCCATGTAGAGGGGCCGGCCGCCAATCTTGTAATATATTGTATATGTACTCGGCGTTAGGGGGTGCGGAAGGCACCGCCCTTCCTAACCCTAGTATGTATACAACGTACTCTATGGCGTTTTGTAATCCTGCCCCTAAGGTTCAGGATGGGTTTGGTTCCCCTCTTCTCCTCCTCCTCTGAGGACTAAGAGAGAGAAGTTAAGGCTCTCAGAGAGTAGCTTCACATCGGACCTGACTAGTACAATCACCTTGGCTGTATCCTCTATGTTTATCTTTAAGATTAAGGCCTCTTCACTGGAGTCACCAAAACGAATACAATGAAGCTAAGAAACATAGGCTTAAAGGCCCTACTATATGTATGTTATCATATGTATACAGAAATTGCATATGGATGGATTGAGGATTACTAAACTGTCTTTGCTAGTCTTCTGCAAAACACATTCTCACCACACTTGGAGTTTTTCACACAGCTAAAACAAATGCGACGTGCCTTGTTGAATCGTCTCCGAGATGCAAAACCAGAGCTCCTCCTTGCCTTTTTGCTGCCGATGTTGCCGCCTCCTGCTTTGCAAATCAGCAGCTGACTTGGATTCTAGCTGGGTTTTAGGTGGTGGACGGGTGGCATCAGCACAAAATGCAAGTGATAATATCACTGCATCTTGGGAAGATTCAACTGGAAAGTAAGTCAGATTTTTTAGCGTGAAAACCTCCTTTGACTGTTAAGACTGTAGAGTCTACCTTATCCAACAAGATACACAGAATGTACCGAGTCCACTGCTTCGTGGGTGAAAATAGACGACGGGTCGTCCAGAGAGATTTCCATGGAGTCTTCATGACAGGTGAATCTGTGTTTTTCAGCCTACCAGGAGAAATCATAGCCCAATGTAGAGCGTGGTGGCACGCTTCGCTTCATGAACAGTTTGTGTCTACTTTTATAGTTGAAAAAATGACATCGGCTTTAGTCATATGTCTGCTCACTTGGTGGACTCTCCCCACCCTTACACAACTTTTTGTTTTTTAAAAATGTAGATCCTGCTCTGGAATAAAGAAGGCCATGCCTTGGAGATGCATGGTTAACAAGCAACTTTGATGTGCCTGACTGCTCCAAATCTGAAGAAATGTTTTAAAGATTCACGGGGTCTTAAAATGTTTAAGCAATATTGGAGGTCTGATGGTGGTTTTCAACCCATGCCACCTTTAAATCATGTTTCTGCATTCTGTGGTGGTTGAAGTGGAGGCTGTCTTCATTGCGGGGCTGTAGTCAAATCAGTACTGACTGCCACAGAATATAAATGCTAGTTATAGTGTAAGGCCCGGTCATACCTGGGGTTTTGTCTGGCGGGCGGTGGCCTTTGTTCCCCAGAGGAAGCTGCGGGGAGGCGCCCCGGCAAACCTGTGGCTCTCCGCCGCAGAAAAAAGAACCCACAAAAAGCGGTCTTCAAGCACAATGGCGCGTACAAGTTGCCCCACGGTGCATTCTTATGTAAGACCGCATGGCGCCCGGGGGCCTGCACAGCACATAAAATGGCCGAAGGGTATACAGGCGCCACCCATTGTAGCCCTCACCCGTGCTAGGGTTACGGTGTGTAGGCACTCCACCCCGAGGCAAACCTAACACGTGATGAGGGCGTCACAAAGGGCCATGTGTACCAGCCCATGGATGGAAAAAGCCACCTTTGGAGCATCAATCCCCTTGTGTTTTTGGCATGACTCACTGAGACACTGGAAGGACAAGTCCTGAGCAGCAACTTACAATATACAATGGGCAGGCCTCTGTGAAATTTGTAATCTCTCAGGAATATGCCAAATTTTTCCAGAGAGGATGTTTCTGAACAAACTTGAGTTTATTTATCTTTTGAGAGCATCTACTATCTTGTTGAAGATTTCAAACATCTCCCAGAGAACATTCAGAAATGTTCAGCTCTCCTCTCTTACATTGTTCTTCCTCACTCCAACTAATTTTGCTTAAAATAGCATTTCTTCCAGTTAAATGATGTGGAATTTTTCAGCAGAGACCTATTTCTGTTAGGTTTTCTGATAATTTTAACTATTTTTTGGTCAGCGCCCAAACCGCCACTGCCCAGATAATGTTTCACTGCTCCAGGTTTAGACATTGGCTCTTCTACATTACAAGGGTTTCTTGGGGGCTGATTTCTTGGATTGCTATTAGTATTTTAAGGGAGCTTGTAGGGTCCCTCTCCCTTCTCCAGTGGCCATTTATCTTAAAGCACAATTATCAATTAAGTGTCCATAAAGTAGCATTTTGAGTTGCCAATTGTGGAAGTTCATCCCTCTCAAGTCCTGACACTACTCTCAGCAGGTAGGACTGTCTAGTCCATGAGGTGGACTCCTCTCTCTGGAGGTGGATGACCCATGGGGGCACACTGTGGTCCTATTGATACAGGATGCCACTCCATCTGGTTAGGTTCTGTAGATAGTCTTTCGTTGATTCTTTCCTTGCCTTCCTTTCATTCATCACTGCTTTCTACATTTTCACTGGAGCAGGGTGTTGATGTACAAACTGTCTTTGTGCTGATGTTTACAGCATCGGCGTGGTAATAGTGGGCCCTCGCTATCTGCGAGGGGATCTGTTCTGGATTCCCCTGCGGATACAAATCGGCAAATGCTCAAGTCCCATTGTCTTCAATGGGTTGCAGCCACAGCACTGCACCACCACTGAAGAAATGGGACTTCACTGTCCCATGCCCCCCGAAGCCCACCACTGTGAGCTTGCCATAATAAGCTTTGGACCAACATCCAGTGAGATGAGGAGGCTATTGCCTTTGAGATGCCCTAGTACTGTCACTACCCCTGTCCCTTCTCCAGCTGAACTGATGGACTAGGCCTGAAGTGAGGGCATCTCATAGACCAGGGCATCCTCCTGGTCATGTCAGTGCATAAGACTTTAACACATGGGGAAATTTGGGGTTTAAACAGGCAATATTATTATGGGACACGTTAATAATAACAATATAATGTTGTGCAATTACGGCAAAGATTTTTCACACACATAGAGAGGCATTATCCCCGGGAAGAACAAGAATGCTCCAGCAATAAATCATTCATGGGATTTTCTGTGAATGATTGTATTGTGAAGCCATTTCCGGTCTTCCCGGGATAAGTCCTCTCTATCACGATGTATGGGAATCTTTGCCACAATCGTGCAAACTGTCTCCTAAAATGCCCTTGTTAAACCCCCGATTCCCCCGTATTGATAAAGTGATAGTCCCCACAGTTTGTGGTGTTCCAGATCTTGAGTTGCAACCCCTCCAACGCTTAACTTTTACATAATTTGACAATTATTAGCATGGGATCAGTGCACTTTTCAAACTAGGTCCAGGATGCTCATAGAAGGAATATAAGTACCACAAGGGTCATATGAGAAGTCAGCATGGCAGTCATTGATAGGTGATCAGAATTCAAAACAGCTAGCAAGCCAAGCTTTTGATGAGTGCAAAATCCAAGGCAGATTTTATCACCTACATATTTGTCCCTGCAACTCTGGAACGAGATTCCTTTGCTTTTGGCATTTGCAGAGAAGGGAGATTTCAGCCATCTTCTCTCAGATCTGAACTGTAAACAATGGTTTGCATTTGCTACAATTTAACCATGTTTGCAATTATTATTGGACATTGCACAATCCATGGGCTGTATTAGTCATTAAAAGACTAGGATACCAAAAATTCCTTTTGTTTAGTTCCAAATAGATGACACTGTTGTCTCTCTGTGTGTGTGTGTGTGTGTGTGTGTGTGTGTGTGTGTAAATTACACACATATGGGATTATATACCCAAGAATGTACTGACTCAGGTTGGAGGAGAACATTTGGAAGAGGCCCTCTGTGAAGGACCTAACTCTGCACATGTATGTGTCCACACCAGATGATTATAGCTATCTAATCACACTTTAATCTCCATGGCTCCATCCTACAGAATCCTGGGAGTTGTAGGGGCCATTCACACTACCATATACCCCGATTTTGAACCCGATTTAAAAGTAGTTTGTTTCCAGTGGCGCCAGGTTTTGCACACCTGGATTGGGGTTTTGCACACCCAATCCAGGGCAAATCCCCCTCAGCTCAGGTTTTCTGAAACTGGGTTTTTCCCTGTTTCTTTTTGGAAAACCGGGGGTCAGGCCAATGTGAACTTGGCCCCGATCATGATTGGGTCATTTAGGGGGAGGGCTAAAGGTCAGTGGGTGGAATATGCCTCCCATCTTGGGAGGGAGGGAGGAGGAGGCAGAGGAGGACCCAGGACTGCTCTGTCCAGGCTCCATGCTGGCGAGGCTGCCAAGGGCAGGTAGGAGCCGGGGGCCTAGAGAGGGAGCTGAGGGGTTCCCTCCCTGGAGCATGTAGCATTCGCATAATCTGTCAAAATGACAGAATATGCAAATGTTCCCACTAGATTTAAAAAAAAGGAGGGGGGAAAGCACCCATGCCATTGGCAAATGGTTGAATGGCACATCACCATTGTGAAAGCGGAAGTGATTATGCAAATCATTTGATTGGCAACAAGAAGGAGACAAGTGTGAATATCAGTGAGGTAAATTGCATCGGGGATGTTCAATCGAGGTAAAGCAGTGTGCACATCAATCTGGACACATTTGGTGTGGTGATTACCGGATCTGCCCAGATCTATCCAGGGCAAATGCGCCAGTGTGAAAAGGGGCCTTAGCTTGTGACATAATTAGAATACTCCAGTCCACTTCCCCAGACTACAGTATTGGAGCTTTCTGACAGAGATTCTAAGCGGCAGTTAAATTGGTACTAACCCATGTTAATTGTTCAGCCATGACAGTAAAAATGGTATCAAAGTGCTATAAGTGTGTAGTTTGGATCCGTCACATAGGCAGATTCACCCAGGAGGAGGAATTTATCAGATACGTAGGTCATAAATCCCAAAGAGCTTTAAAAATAGGCACCAGTACTTTGAATTGTTCTTAGAAACATAGTAAAGAAACCAGTGAAGTTCTTGAAATACTGTGGAGATAGGCTGTGTTTGTGGAGATACAGCCTGCCAGCTGTATTTTGAAGTTAAACTTACATTTAAAAAACAAAGAGCTGAAAAAGGCAATACTGCCATCTGCTGAACATCACTAAAACTAACAGAAACATTTAATACAGTTCTAGCATACTTAAATTTGCTTCCAATCAAACTGGAGGATCTTGAATAGTGTAAGAAGGACTACTGTTAATTAGTATCGATCATTTAGTCACCAATAACCATGTACAAAGGTGAACTAGAAAGAGGAGGACCTAAAGGTTGTCTTTGGGGGTTCTTGAGTGGGGGCCATTGAACTGGGACCTCTGGAGTCCACACTCTTAGGAACTATCCCATTCCACATCAGGGGCCCAAAGTCAGATTGCAATCCAAAGTCAAATTATCATGACAAACAAGGAGGATTGAGTGGAAAAGAGAAGTAAAGAAAAAAGGCCCAGTCTGAGTTAAGACTTTCCACTCCTCAAAGAACAGGCCTGGGAGCCTGGAAAGGGAGAGCAAATCCTGTAACCGTAAAGGGTCCAGAGCAGTAAACAGTCTAGTCCCAGATGGCATTAGATTAAGTGGGTTGCTGCCATTAGCTCCCTCACTGTCAACACTATTTGTCTGCTGTGAGGCTGAATCAAGAGAACCAGCATGGTATAGTGGTTTGAGCACTGGACTGCAACTCTGGAGACTGACCAGGGTTCAAATTCTGACTCAGCTATGGAATCTCAGTGAGGGATGCTGGGCAAGTCACACTTGCCCAACAGAGGGAGGCAAAAGCAACTCCTACTCTTAAGAAATTTTGCCAAGAAACTCCTGTAATAGGTTTGCCTTGTCAGAAATTACTTGAAGCCACACTACCCCTACATGTGCTGTTGTTGTTAAGTCAGAAAAGCTAAAGCGCAGAATTAACTCAGGCTTGCCAGAGAAGTTGAGAACAATAAAAAGGGCTTTTTTGGGTATGTCTGCAGCAAAAGGAAGAAGAAGGAAACGGTAGGGTCACTGCGTGGAGAAGATGGCAAAATGCTAACAGGGGACAGAGAAAAAGCAGAATTACACCTTCTTTGCCTCAGTCTTCTCAGAAAAGGCAAAGGGTGCTCAACCTGAGGAATGGAGCAGAGGACAGATAAGGGAATCTCAGCACAGAATAGTAAGAGATAGATACAGGAAAACTGGTTAATCTAATGAATATGTCTCCAGGTCTTGATGAACACATCCAAAGGCTTAAAGATTGGCAAATGAATATCAGAAATGTGGCAATAATCTTTGTGAACAGGAGAGTCCCAGCAGACTAGAGGAGGCAAACGTTGTCCCCATCTTCAAAAGGGAAAAAAGAGAACCCCAACAATTATTGCCCATTAGTCTGACATCTATATCAGAAAGATTCGAGCAGATCATTAAACAAGAGTCTGTGAACATATAGAAGGCAATCCATAATCACAAAAGTCAACATGGGTTTTCAGAGAAGCAAGTCATGCCAACAATCTGATCTCCTTTTTGATAAAATTACCAACTTGGTAGATGAAGGAAGCTGTGGATATATATCTTGATTTCATCGAGGCCTTTGACAAAGTTCTCCATGACATTCTTGCAAACAAGTGGTAAAATGTGGGCTAGACAAAGTGCTATTACGTGTGCCTCGGGTTACAAAATAATCGTTCCGCGCCGCTTCGTAACCCGAAAAGCCTTCGTAAGCCGAAAACCCATAGGCGCTAATGGGGAAAAAGCCGCGGCTCTGCCGCGCTCCATTTAAAATAGCGCCGGAGTTTTTCATAACCACGAAAAACTTTCGTAACCCGAAACAATAAATCCCTATGGGATTTTTTTCGTATCCCGAAAATTCGTACCTGGTATTCGTATCCCGGGTACCACGGTACATGGATTGGTAATTGGTGACTGGTCGAACCCAAAGGATTCTCATCAATGTCCTTTCTACTTAGGAGAAGTGACCAGTGGGTCCCACGACTCTGTCTGGGCCCAGTGCTATTCAACATCTTTATCATGATTGGATGAAAAAATTGGAGGCATACCTACCAAATTTACAGATGGCACCAATTAGGAGTAGCTAATACCCAGAGGACAGATCTAAATTCAATGACCTGAACCGAGAAAGCTGGCCAGCTAACAACATGAAATTCAATATGGAAAATGTAAGGTATTGCACTTAGGGTGGAAAAATGAAATGCACAGATATAGGATGGGGACACCTGGCTGAAAGACTACATGTGAAAGGATCTAGAGTCAAGTAGGCTACATGGAATACTGTGTCCAGTTCTGGTTACCCATTAAAAAAGAATTGAGGCCTTACAACAGCAGGAAGTACGCGCTGAGCGCGTACTAGGTTAGAAGGCGTGCTTCTGCACCCACCTAACCCTAGTGGTGCTTGCGCACACAAAATGGTGGCGGCCGTTCCCACGGCCGCCGCCATGGGACCTCAGACCGCGCCGCCTCTATAGTACCCCTTACCGTGGAGCAGGAAACTCCTGGTTTTGGTCCGCTGGGCACAGCCTTCATATGGCTGCGCCCAGCAGACCAAAGGAGAAATGGGCCAAGTGGCCCCTTTCTCCTCCTCCCCGCCGCCGTGGGTGTCCTTGGACTTGAAGCCCCAAGGACACCCCTTTCCAGCGCGGGGAAGGGCCTTTGCCGGTTCCCCGCAGCCTGGAAAGCGGCGGATCGGGGCCTCAGCGCTGCTCTCTGGACACTGAGGCCCTATACCCCGGGGAAAGGCGGGTGCAGCCCGCCCAAACAGCGGTCTGTAACCGCCTGAGAAACTGGATGTGTCTAAAGGAGGGCGACTAAATGGTGAAGGGTCTTGAACCATGCCCTATGAGAATGGTTTTATGAGCTGGACGTTTAGCCTGGAGAAGAGATGGTTAAGAGGTGATATGACACCCCTCTTTAAATATTTGAAGTGATGTCCTATTGAGGAGGAGCAAGCTTGTTTTCTGCTGCTCCGGAACTAGAACACGGAACTGAAGCAAGCTACAGAAAAAGAGATTCCACCTCATCATTAGAGGAAACTTTCTGACAGTAAGAGCTGTTTGACAGTGGAACACACTCTTTGGGAGTGGTAGAATCTCTTTCCTTGGAGGTAGTTAAGCAGAGGCTGCTTGGCCATCTGTCAGCGATGCTTTGATTGAGAGTTTCTGCATGGCAGGGTGTTGGACTGGATGGCCCTTGTGGTCCTCCAGCTCTATGAGTCTATGATTCTGATTCTAGATGATTCAAGGTGGAGAAGCAGCTGCAACTACTTGGCTACTCTGTCCTTGGAAATGGCTAGAGATGGCTATGACCACTTACAGCACGAGAGGCCCAATGTGACAGAAGCTTTGCCTTTTCTGTCCCTCCAAGATATGCTGGAGACTTGGTCGAATATTTTTGGACAACTGGGAAAGGCATAGCGAGGGCTCCCAACCCTCTTGGACCACAAGAACATCGGAATAGCCCTGCCCAACACCATTTTTCTTTTTTTAGTAACCCCATCATTACCTATGGTGCTAGAGCAACTGGGAATTACAGAGACGATCAAATTTGCTGAGCTCCATGCTAGCAAATTTCATGAGCTCCGTGTGTTAGCGAACATCCAATCCCTTCTCTTGAAGCAGCTCATTTGCTGTTAAAGCAGGCAAACTGGATTATTTCTGTAATACAGTTGCAGCTATGACTCTGGAGATCAGGGTTCAATCCCAGCTTGGCCATGGAAAGCCACTGAATGACCCTGGGCAAATCACACTCTCTCAGCTTTCAGAGAATGGTAGAAATTTGAAATCTGAAGAAATTTGCCATGTTAGGTCCCTCTTAGGGTTGCTATAATTTGGAAATGATTTGAAGGCACACAACAACAAAAAACAAAAGCTATTGAGTTCAGGGATTAATTCCTGAAAGGCACTTTTCCGGGGTTTTAATAATATTAAATTTTAGCATTTTTTTAATACCTTATTTGTTATATAATTTATTTGAAAATTAATAATTGATTGACGTTCAACACCTTCATTGTTTCTTTAAAATAGTCCCTCAGATTGAGCTTGGAGTAAAAAGAAAAAGTGGAGGACACAAAAGTGGGGAAAGCAGAGAGCTGAAAATATAGAAACATCTCTTAAAGAGTTGCATTGCATTCTCTCCATTAGAGTTTATGTATTTAATATGTTTACTATTGTGTGAAGTAGGGGAAATTGTAGAAGAGTAGCAACATTTTATTTTTTCATCTGAATATATTCAGAGAGCTAGCGTGCATAGTTTGTTTGAGTGTTGGACTCTGGAGATCAGGATTGCAATTCCCTGCTCAGCAACTGGGTGACCTTGGACATGTCACACTCTCAGCCTCAGAGGATTGGCAATAGGAAACCTATCCAGACAGCTGCTGCAGTCTCTGGAGCAGCAGAAAACAACCTCAATATGACTTCCCTTCTGTGAGAGAGTGCTTTTCCAAAGCTGGCTATTTAAGCTGGATATTAAAAACTACAGAAAAAGAGATTCCAGCTAAACACTGGGAGGAACTCTCCTGATGGTAAGAGCTTGTTTGACAGTGGAAATGCTCCCTTGGAGAGTGGTGGAGCCTCCTTCTTTGGAGGTCTTTAAATAGGGGCTGGATGGTCTTTCTGTCCCTGGGGGTACTTTTATTGTGAGTTCCTGCATGGCAGAAGGAGGGTTGGACTGGTGTGCCCTTGAGGTCTCTTTCCAACTCTAGGATTCTACCATTTTGTGACCATAGAATGAGCTACTCATGGCGACAGACATACTGGGCAGCCCAGTGAGACCGGACACTGGGATGCCGTGGGTAATTGGAGATAACAGGGTAATGTGTCGGGGCCAACAAAACTGTCAGAAATGATGGTTTGCATCTAGCAGCTTGATCCAAATTAGAAAGGCATTTGAGGACGATCAAAGAAAAAGATTATTTCTCAGCAGAAATACATACACACTTTGCAGTGGGGTCAAATTAAGACAAGAAATTGTTTTCAGAACTCGTGTTATACTCATACAGGACTCTCAACATTTCCAGAATAGAAATCTCAGGGCTCTGGGCCAAACATGGGGAGAGGAACATAAACTAAATTGAGAGCTTCCTGATGATGATGATGGCGGTGTGATGGTGATAATCAATCATCATCATCATCATCGCAATCATCATCACCACCACCACCACCACTGAACCAGCCCCTATTTGCCTTGCAAAAGTGAAAGGGTTGGAACGTGCTTTGAAATGAATTTCACAGGGCATGACTGAAGATGACATGGCAGAACGTAAACTAAACTATACATCCTGACGTCTTAAACTATGGGGTCCTAAACTTAATACAGACATGATTTATTTATGCAATTTCTGGTTTGCACCTAACCCCAGTAACATCAACAGAGCCTCCCCATGGAGAAATCGTAAGATATGTTTATAATAGGCCACAATGGGATCACTTAGAGAACTCTTTTTTAATCCATAAAATAATGCAAGAAGTCAACCAAGACAAGATGGTTGCAGAGGACCTTATTACAGAAAGATGCTACTTATAAGTAAGCTATTGTGGAGTTTTTTCCCCCAGTGGCTGAAGTCAACTGTGGCTAATTACAGTAAAACGGAAAAATGTCCTTGTTTATTCCTGTTGTCTTAATTTTAATTCATGGTACTATTTTCAAAAGGAAGCATAAAAGTTTTTTTTAAAATCAGTAAAATATTACAAATCTCCATGCATTTTTGTGTACTCTTGACAATTTAAAGCACAAGTACTACCAACCCAAAGATTCAAACGGAGGCAATTCGGTCAACAGGAAAGGAGAAGGAATAGCCTTATATGTCAGGGATAATTTAACCAGTGAAGAGATCCAGGACATCAATCCTGGAAGCCAGTGGAGAGCGTCTGGATAAAAATTAAAGGGGAGGGAAACAACAGGGATTTATTAATGGGAGTCTACTAACAGACCCCCAAGCCAGGGGAGAAATTGGATGAAGCCTTTCTAAGACACTGACCACACACCCAGAAAGGAGAAATGTAGTCGTGATGGGTGACTTCACATCCTGATATTTGCTGCAAGTCAACTCAACTCAACCAAATCTCCTCAAAGTCTAGTGCAAATTCCTCACTTTCCTTGGAGACAATTTCATTGTCCAAAACGGGAAGAGGCAACAAGGATCAGCTATTTTAGATCTGATGCTAACTAACAGGATGACCTGGTTAATGGGTGCAAGGTGGTGGGATCGTTAGTGGGAGTGATCATGTTCTCCTGAGGTGTTGATACAGAGGAAAAGGAGAATCCGGCCACAGTCAGAAACACATTCTAGACTTTAGGAGAATTCTATGATTCGATGAAAACAATGAGCCTTCTTTAGAAGTGTGTTTCTTCCAAGTGGTGAAAGATGTATAACCAAAGGAACTATATCTAGACCCTAAATCGAAAGTTAGAAAACATCCAAATCCCATTGTATTCCCCCATCACAATATATGGATGTGAGAGCTGGACAGTGAAGAAAGCAAGATAAAAACACAAATCAATTATTGGAGCTGGAGAAGAGTGTGAGTACCAACAGATAGCCCAAAAAGACAAACAGATGGGTCTTGAACAGAGCCTGAAATCGCCTTGGAAGCCTTATGATAAAACTGAGGCTGTTGTACGTTTGTCACATCATAAGAAGGCATGACTCATTAGAAAAGAAAATGGCCCTAGGAAAGGTAGAAGGCAGTAGAAAGAGAGGAAGACTCCTACTAGATTCTAGAACTTAATTAGGAGGCCATGGGCCTGAATTACAAGTCTAAGCAGAGCAGTGAGGACAGGGAGAATTGGAGATGTCTCATCCACTGGGCCACCATGAGTTGGGGTCAACTTGAGACAGTCTAACAACACATTAATCTCATTGAAGATAAATCACTATTTCCTGTGCATTGCGTCAGTTATTGACCTTCAGTTCCCATATCTTAGTACCTAAGATAAACAATAGGTGTCTTATTTATTGTTCCCAGCCAGCACTTTCTTGGGATGAGTGCTTGATTGTGTATTCCTCATGCAGGGGTTCATTGAATGGCCTTGTGGTCTCTTCCAGCTCTTGATTTATTATACTTTTTTGTCAAACATGAAGAGAGAGAATCCACTATCTACAGCCCCTTGTTCTGTTTTCTTTTCACAGAACACTTTACTCCACAGACTGGAGATATACCCCATAGGCCTTTTGACTTTTTCCAAGTGGGAGGGTACACCCCAAGGGATACAGGAATGGATGGGGGGGGCAAATGATTGAGAAACATTGCCCAAAAATATAGAAAAATAAAGGACTCTCATTCTTCTATTAGGATTTTTTATTACATATGAACGATTTGGTTTGGATACTTTTTAAAGTTTGATAATAATTATTATCACTAGTGGCATCAACTTCCTTTGAAATGATCTAATCTAAAGAATATAGCTCCATCTTATCTGTCGTTGTACGATGATATTTTGATTCAAAGCTGAATGTTTTTTTTAAAATAAGAATTCTTACGAGTTTAAATGGGAAACAGTTTACATTTGGATCAGGGTAGGTCAACATTTTTGAGCGGGGCCGGTTGCTTCCTCAGACAACTGGGGGTCCGAACCAAAAATTAAATTAAATATTTTTACAAAAATTAAAATAATAATAAACCAGGGCTGATGTAGGACAAATTTTTTCAATGGCGGACACATTTTTTAAAAAAATCGAGGCAAGTGAAAAAATTGCTATTTTAAAAATGTTAAGATAAATCATGTTTCTGAGGCTCTTAGACATTGCCCCACTGCTCCTCGCACAGAGGCCAAAGGCCCGGCGCAATCGGGGAGGGAGGGGGCAAGGCTGCTGGGCCTCCAGGCTCCGGCCGCATGGCGTTGCCACCCATGATTTGGATACTGGTTTTTGAAGTTATACTCATTGATATACATTTCCTGCTACTGATGAGACTAAGATTATCGCACGGGATTAAACATTCCCCAGTGCATTCTAACATGCACCGCGAGGGTGTGCATGGAGCGTGGATGGGAACCCGATGGTGCCCAGAATGCTATTTTTACCACGTGAACGCCGCCGTCCTGCAGGTGTTCCATCGCATTCATTGAGTTCCAGGGACACCATTTCTGGGGACGCTTTGAAACTTTTGTAATTTTGTCTTTACGTCTTGTTTTTTTTTGGGATATTGTTTGTAATAGAGTGTAGTACCAGTGTTGTTTCTCCAGTTTATTCCATTAGTGGCCCTATGTATAGAACCCTCAAGACGCCTTCCTTTACTTTTTTTTTTGCCTCCTTAGGTTGCAAACTAAGTTCTTAGCCCCCTGATGACATCTATCCTCTGTTGACAGTCAGCTTCTTTCTGCTACCCTCCACTTTTCCGACCTACTGCCTTTTCTAGTGATCATGCCTCCTCATGATGTGCCGAAATGACAGCTCAATTTAGTCATTTGGCTCCAAGAGAGTTCTTATCTGTTTAGGACCCTTTTGTTTGTGTTTCTAGCTGTCTACAGTACCCTAACCTTTCTCTAGCAGCACATCTCATTTTTCATCTCACACCACATTTTTTGGAAGAAGCCCTGGAAGTCTGCTGCCAGCAGTTTATGAATGAGGCATTAGTCCAACCCCCATGACCCACGAGTGGCTCACATTTAAAGTTTAACTCTACCCAGCAAAATGACAAGAGACCAGCCTTCCCTTTTTTTTGCAAGAATGCAACCACCTACAATCACGCTGCCAATTAGTTTCCGGGCCCAGTACAAGTGTTTTTGTTTTTTTTTTTTTTTTGTTATTACCATTAAAACGCTAATGGCTTGGTCACTATCTTCGGGACTGCCTCCTGCTGTACAATCTGTCCGTGCACTCAGGGCCCTGGGATGAATTTACTCAACCTTTTAAAACTAGGTTGTCTTCACGCCGAGACCTTTTCAGCACTGTCCAAATTATGGAATGGCCTGCGGATGAGATCGTCTTTATCGACTTAACAGCTTAAAAAACGTGAAAACAGATCTCTTTGCGGCCTTTCCAAATAATACCCGACCACCAATAAAAGCACAACCTGTTTACCTACTCTGTGCCATATTGTGTTTGCTATTATTTTAAAGTATGTTTTAAACTATTAACTGTTTTAAATTGATTTCTTAAAATTTTTATTGAATTAAAATAATACAATATAAGCAAAAGAAGAAAGTCCAGTACATTGGTAGATTGACTTTCGTCCCCGTATAGAGTTACTAAGGATAAGGCGTTTAGACGGTGGGTTTCTCAAAAAGATAACGAGGCACATTCAAAATTTCCAGTGGAAAGAAAAATGGGAGGTGGTCAAAACCATGATGGATGACTAAGGACTTCACCGAGCTAAGTTTTGAAACGAAGATGTATAAGAATGGAAAAAGGAGAAATACAAAAAATGAATTCAAGAAATAGCAGGCATGTGTAGGGTAAGTCAGAAAAGCTAAAGCGCAGAATAACTCAGGCTTGCAGAGAGTGTGAGAACAATAAAAAGGGCTTTTTGGATTGTCTGCAGCAAAAGGAAGAAGAGGAAAGGTAGGGCCACTGCGTGGAGAAGATGGCAAAATGCTAACAAACAGAGAAAAGGCAGAATTACTCAACACCTTCTTTGCCTCAGTCTTCTCAGAAAAGGAAGGTGCTCAACCTGAGGAATGGAGCAGAGGACAGATAAGGGAATCAGCACAGATAAGTAAGAGATAGTACAGGAATACCTGTGTTAATCTAAATGAATTAGTCTCCAGGCTTGAAGCTCATCCAAGGATATTAAAGATGGCAAATGAAATATCAGAATATGGCAATAATCTTTGAAACGGAGAAGGTCCCAGCAGACTGGGGAGGGCAAACTTGTCCCCATCTTCAAAAAGAAAAAGACGATCGAACAATTATCGTCCATTGTCTGACATCAGTACTAGAAGATCTGAGCGATCATTAAACAAGGTCTGTGAACTATAAAGGCATGCATAATCAAAAAGTCACATGGGTTTTCAAGAAACAGGTCATGCCAGACAAACTAATCTCTTCTTTGATAAAATACCCAGCTTGTAATGAAGGGAAGGCGGTGATATAGTATATCTTGATTTCGTTAAGGCCTTTGACAGGTTCCCATGACTACTTGCAACAAGCTGTAAAAGGGTGCTAGACAAGGAACGTTTAAATGGATCGTATTGGTTTGACCGCCGAACCCAAATGGTGCTCAACATGGTCCTTTTCATCTTGGAGAGAATGACCAGTGGGGTCCACAGGCTCTGTCCTGGGCCAGGCTATTCAACATCTTTATCAATGACTGGATGACAGAATTGGAAGCATACTTATCAAATTGCAGATAACACCAAATTAGGAGGAATAGCTAATACCCAGGACAGGACAAAATTTAAAATGACCTTAATAGATTAAAACTGGCCAAAGCTACAAATGAATTCATATGGAAAATGTAAGGTACGCACTTAGGCGAAAAATAAATGCACAGATATAGATGGTAGACATTGCTGAATGAAAGGTACATGTGAAAGGGATCCAGGAGTCCAAGTAGACCATAAGTTGAACATGAGTCAACAGTGGCGATGCGGCAGCTAAAAGGCCAATGCAATTTTATTAGGCTGCATCATAGAAGTATAGTGTCTAGATCAGGAAGTAATAGTGCCACTGTATTCTGCTTTGGTCAGGCCCACCTGAGATTGTGTCCGTTCTGGGCGCCACAATTCAAAAAGGACATTGAGAACTGGAGCGATGGCCAAAGGAGGGCGCAAAAATGGTGAAGGTCTGGAAACCATGTCCTAGAGGAACGACTTTTAGAGCCTGGAGAAAAGAAGGTTAAGAGGTGATATTATAGCTCTATTTAAATATTGAAGGGATGTCATATTGAGGAGGGAACAAGCTTTTTTCTGCTGCTCCAGAGAACAGGACCCGGAACAATGGATGCAAGCTGCAGGAAAAGATTCCACCTGAACATTAGGAGGAACCTCCTGACAGTAAGGGCTGTTCGACAGTGGAATGCACTCCCTCGAGAGGGGATAAGTCTCCTTCCTTGGAGGTCGTTAAACAGAGGCTGGGGAATGGCCATCTGTCAGGGATGCTTTGATTGGAATTTCCTGCAGGGCAGGGGGTTGGACTGGATGGCCTTTGTGGTCTCTTCCAATTCTGTGATTCTATGATTCTATGATTCTATGTTTGCTATACAGATTTATTAACTCTAACTTAATTCTCTTATATTTGGTTCATCTCCTTGTTTTCCTATCTTATAGTCCATATTTATTCTTTCCTAGTTTCTTGTTGAGTATATGTATCTTATCCATCTATTGCATATTTTGTGTGTAATATTCTTCACTGGAATAAAAACTCCTTCATTCTATTTAATGTCCGTCCATTTGTATCACCTTCCCCCACTTCCATTCTGGACTCTCCTCCTCTTTCTGATCTTAACTGTAATGTAGTCCTAGCTTTCCCTAAAAGTTGTCCTTAACTCGGTATTATTTATCATTTTAATATTCTAATAGTTCTTTCCTGGTTCCAAATGAATCTTCCCAATATTGTAGAATTGGGAGCCATTCCTTTCCTAGTTTATCCTTAGGTTTGTTGTTAATAAGATAGGTTAGTCTGTCCATTTCTCTTAATTCTTGTATTTTAAATTCCCATTCTTTTAAAGTTGGGGATTCTTATTTTTCCATTTTTTGGCTATTATTATTCTAGCTGCTGTAATTAAATACAGTAACATTCTCCAATATTTTCTTTCATCCTCTATTTTAAGATTAGATGTTATACTGAGTCGATATAACTCTGGTGTCATTGTGTATCGTATATCGAAAATTTTTCAGATTTGTGAATGGATTTTTGCCCAATTTTTTTTATCTTAATATAGGACCACTGCATACCCACTTCTTTATTACATCGCCAACATTTTTGATCTGGTAGTTTGTGTATTTTTTTGAGTTTCAATGGTGTTAAATACCACCTATTTGAAATTTTCATGTAATTTTCTTTAAGATCTTGTGATACGGTAAAGCTACTTGTTTTTTTCCAGGCCTTTTGCCAGTTTTCATATAAGATTGGGTATCCTATGTCCCTGGCCCATCTTATCATGCTTTCCTTTATTGTTTCTTGTTCCATCACTCTATTCATGAGAATCTTATATATTTTAGATATTTTTTCCTATCTGGTTTCCATCATATTTCATCCAATTCATTTGCTGTTTCTTCTATCCCTACACTTTTCATATCTTCTTTAAATTTATCATTAATCTGCAAGTATGTGAACCAATTTATAGATTTATTTTCTTTTACTAATTCCTCTGTTTCATTATTATTTCCCCATTCTTGTCTATTTTTGTCATGTCTTTGTATGTTAGCCATTTTTGATCCCTCTTCCAACTATCAAAGAATGCCTCTTGTGTTGAGATACAGAGTGGTATCTTATTATAAAAAATTGTTTTAACTTTCAAACATGTTATCAGGAGGGCTTTCCTTATTGGATGGTCATAAAATTCTCTATTTGTTATTTATTTATTATACCTGAGGTAGGCATGCCATCCATGTTTTAATCCATACCCCTCCAGTTCTAACATTCCCGTCTTATCCAGTTTGATCCAATCTTGAATCCAAGTAAGATTACATGCCCACGAGTAGATTTTTAAATCTGGTACTGCATAACCGCCTCTCTCTTTATTGTCTTTTAGAACCTCCCATTTTATTCTCGGTTTTCTACCTTTCCAGATACATTTTTTCACTCTGTCCTCGTTGCCTCTTTAGTTATAATTGGTAGATTAATTAACAAAAACATAATTTTTGGAGGCATTGCCATTTTAATAACTGAAATTCTCCCAAGAATTGAGAAGTTCAGTTTACTCCATTTTATTAGATCATTTTGTATTTCTCTTCAGATCTTCTTGTAGTTGTTATCAAAAAGGTCGCTATTGTTTTTTGTCAACCATATACCAAGATATTTAATTTTTTTGCTATTTTACAACCAGATTTTCGAGTGAGTATTTCTTCATCCTTTTTTGTCATATTTTTAATTAACAACCATGTTTTATCTTTATTCAACTTAAAGCCTGCATATTCCCCCAATTTTTTAATTTCGTTCATCAGGTTGTAACATTATGCTTGTAACAGGATCTTCTAATATTGCCACCAGGTCATCTGCAAATGCTAAGATCTTCAGTTCCTGTCCTTTTACTTTATTTCCTTTTATCTTTTTGTTAGCTTGTATTGCATTATTTAGGACTTCTATAACTGTGGTAAATAAGAGTGGAGACAGGGGGGACAACCCTGTCTTGTTTCTTTGTTGATCATAAATTCTTCTGTTTTATCTCCGTTTATTTTTAATTGTGCAAATTGATGTTTTTTATAAAGTTCTCTCCCAAATCCATCCTTTTCAATAATTCCAGCCTAAATTTCCATCTGATA
>NC_056523.1:223545603-223559585 GCF_019175285.1 Sceloporus undulatus
AATTATTACATTCTTATTGAAATTCAATTATTATATAAAAGAAAAATACCAGAACAGTTGACAATCCTACAAAAACAAGAAAATACAAAGAAAAGAAAGAATACCTAAAAAAAAACAACACTACACAAACACAATTATGTTTAATTTTGAGAAAAATGAAACAGAGTTCAGGAAACTGATATGTAATAAAGACCCTAATTTAATAGCCAAATTTATTATTGAGATTTGAAACAGACTATGGACAAATAAAAGAGTGAATGGCAGTTTGGGCAAGGAATATTGGCCACACTATTCATTTGAAATAATGGTAGATGGTTTGGTTGAAGGAGCTGAACATTTTTGCTCTGATTTAAAGGAAAACTTTTAAAAGACGTATTGGTGATACTTGACCCCCACTAATTGGCTGAAAGAGGTAAAAATAAGTGTTGGAAGTACAATAAGGCAGCTGGATCTTTCTGTCATGAGTGATGGACATGTAAAAAAGCAAGGAAATTTTGGTTAATAATGAATAAGTATATACAAAAGATTTTAGGACCGCAAATAAGGTTTAGACCCAAATTGTATCTTCTAAATATGGCAGATTATGAGAGAAACATAGAAAGAAAAAAACAGAATCTGAATAGGTTAAATGGTTTTATCGGCAAGACTGATGTTTACAAATTATTGGAAGAAGAAACTCCCAGGTGTAGAAAAATGCATAGAAAAATGGCTGGATTTTGCAGTTTCAGATAAATCAGCAAATTGGATAAAAGGAAACCTAATCCAAAACTTGATACAGATCTGTCAGCTTTTCATAGAATTTGTTAAAAAAACAATAGAAGACAGTGCAATTTTAGGTTAGGCTATCTAAGAGTAAGTTCATTTCTGTTTATGGGGAGAGTGTGTATACAGTGAACCCTTGTTATACGCTGGGGTTTGGTTACAAGATCCCCCGTGGATAACAAAATCCGTGGATGCTCAAGTCCCTTTAAATATAATGATATAGCAAAATGGTGTCCCTTATAAAAAAAAATGGAAAATCAAGGTTTGATATTCGAAATTTATATTTTTTTAAACATTTTCAAACCATGGATGTTTGAATCCATGTATAAAAAACCCAAGTGGCCCCTTTCTCCCATGGCTGTGCCTGTCGGGGTGTCCAGGGGCATGCAGCCCCAAGGATACCCCTTTTCCAGGCCATGGGGAAGCAGCATTTTGCTTCTTCTCTGTGGCCTGGAAAAGCACTGGATTGGGGCCACAGGGGCTGCCGGTTTGGCTGCCCTGGCCCCAATCCTCCATGGAAAGGGGTGGGTGCAGGTTGCCCCAAAGGGGCAGTCTCTATCATGCCCGAGATCCCTTTCACATGTAGTCAGTCTCCTTAAGCCAGGTGTCCCCCACTCTACTTCTGCCTTAAGTGCAGTACTTTACATTTCTCCCTGCTGAATTTCATTTTGGTAGCTTTGGCCAGTTGACAGTTGGTTGGAGACAGTGTCAGTTAGAAATGGAGAAGGACAGTTAGAGAGTGAGTCTTAGGAGTTAGTGGGTATTGAAGTAGGAATATATCAGAGTAGAACATTTAGGGTTTTTTTCTATTGTTTATGACAGCTTGCATGAAATGAATATTCTATAATTACACATATTGAACTTGCAAGATCCTTAAGATCTTGCATGAATTATATCTTTTGTTACTTATCTATTATATCTATTTTGTTACTTATAATAAATAATTCCTTAAAAAGTACATGCTACTCGACACTCCTTGGCACGCATCTTATCTTGGTTGATGCTTGAATAGAACAGCAAGAAGGAGAACTGAAGTCATTAACAAGTCTCAGTGTTTGTTAAGGGAAATCCTTTATAAATTCACTCGGTGGTGGCAATGTGATTTGAGGGAATTTAAGGGTCTTCTGGGACTAAGGGCCAAGACAGGGCTGCTGTTTGGCTGCTTGGAACACAGGAGACCATCACATCTGGTTCCAAGGGAACCAGAGCCAGACAGAGCTAAGGCTTGGATTTCAGAGCCTCTGCCCTGGTTGCTGGGCCTGTGGCATCAAGGCTCAAGTGTGGGCCCTGCTCCCAACCCCAGTCAATCCAGGGCAGAAGCTTCCGTGGTAAGCAGGGAGCGAGGGAAGGAGGAGAGGAGAAGGAAGGAAGAACAGAGGGAAGGAAGAAGGGAGGGAAGAAGGAAGGGAGGGAGGAGGTGAAGGGAGGGGAGAGACTTTTGTCCCATTGGTCACACCACCATTAAGGACAATGGTACTTGAGCATACGCAGATTTTGGTATAAGCAGGGGGATCCGGAACTGATCACCCGCATATACCAAGGGCCTACTGTATAAGAATGTTATGTTATTTTTTGGGGGAGGGATAATGGGTTTTACTTGTATTGTTATATTTTGTAAGCTGCCTCAATCCTGGTGGAGAGGTGAGATAAAAATAAAATATTGTTGTTATTATTATTACTATTATTATTATTATTATTATTATCATTATCCCTTCAGATATTTAAAGATAGTTATCATGTCACCTCTCAGTCTTCTCCAAGCTAAGTATACCCAGCTTCCTGAGTCATTCCTCATAAGACTTGATTTCCAGACCTTTGATCAACTTCATCACTCTTCTCTGGATACGTTCCAGCTTCTCAGTATTTCAGGTGAGCTCTGACCAAAGCCGAATAGATTGGCACTACTACTTCCCTTAGTCTGGGCACTATACTCCTTTTGATGCAGCCCAGAATTGCACTGACTTCTTTTGACTGCTGCTTTATACCATTGACTCAGGTTTAGCTATCAAGTATGGCAGAACCATACAGAAAATCAGGTTTCAGTAGTCAAAACTCAGCAAACCTTTATGCAGCTACTTTAGGTCCACAACAGAGATGTTTATTTTCAGAACTAAACAGCATGTGTTAATATTAATATTATTCTATTTAAAATACCTTCAGGATGCAAAAGAAAGAGGTGGGCTTGCCATGCCAAATCTCAGGCTATCCTTCGAAGCTGCTGGCTTAACATGGATAAAAGACTGGCTAACTTTAAAGATGAGGACTTATTGAATGTAGGAGGTGTAAGCCTGAGATTTGGCTGGCGCGCCTACCTCTTCTATGACAAGAAAATAATAAATTGAGATTTTAATAACCACTTTGTGAGACAAGCTCTAATGAAAATATGGAAGAAATATAAAAAAGGAATCTGTTCTAAAATCCTGCTTTGGGCTTCCCCCCACAAAGCTCTTTTCAAACAAAATCCGCAGAAAGATGGCTTTTGGATTTGTTATAAGGAGTTAATTTCTGTTAATGGAGCTGATCAAAGATTAAAAACTAGAGAAGAATTTAGGGAAGATGGACACCATATTTCTTGGTTTTTCTATAGGCAGTTGAGAGAATGTTTTTTAATGGATAAAAAACATTATGATATTGGGAAAAGTGATACAGAATTAGAACGAGAGATAATGTCAAGTAAAGATGCTTCATTATCAAGGTTATATAATTGTGTTCTTAAAATTTGTATGGAAGAGGAAACTGTCAAAGAAAACATGATTAAATGGTCCCAGAATGTTGGTTTCACAATTGAATTGGATCAATGGGAATCAACTTGGAAAAGGAGGTTAAACTATACTTACAGTCAAAACATCAAGGAGAACTATTACAAAGTTTTCTATTGGTGGTACTTAGCTCCCGACAGAATGAGTAAGATCTATAACAATTGTAGTAATCAGTGTTGGAAGTGTGGGAAAGAGAGGGGTCCATCTACCATATGTGGTGGACCTGTGAAAAAGCTGTGACATTTTGGAAACAATTTTGTTTTTTAAGTTAAGAAGGTTACAAAAGTACCTCTTAAAATCTCATTGGAATTTTTTTTATTAAACATAATAGAGCAATCTTTGGGGGGAAAATTGATAAAATATTATTTTATATGTTTCAGATATGAGGAATAGTTTACACCAAGAAGTGAAGACAAAAAAATACCTACATGAAGAATGGACATTAAACTACTGGATATTCTGGAAATGGATAAATTAACAAGAGGAATTAGAAATGAATCCTCGAACCGTACAAAGAAGATGGGAGAAGATATAGAATACTTTAGAAGAAACTGGGGAAAATTAGCACTCTAGGGATAGAATTAAATTAGGTAAAAATAAGAAGGATTGAATGTTTTGTATAATTTAGTAACAGATAATCTAAAAAAAGCTAGATAGGAATAACTCAGACTTTAGATAGAAGTATGGAATGAAGAATGGTAGATATATATGGTAGTTAGATATGTTAGTCTTAATTTTTTATTTATGCTATGTTTTGTTGATTTTTCTGTATGACATGATGTTTTATGCACATGAATGCTTGTGTTGTTTTGGATACATAATTGGTTTATCTATGATTTTTTTTATATACAACTTTTTAAAACTTAAGAAACTATATATTTTTAAAAATAATATTATTCTATTGGCAAGCAGGGAATGCCTTCTCCAGAGCATCCACAAAGACACATAGGGTTCTGGGAAGAAGCAGCTCCCTGGCATCACGAACATCATGGCATTCCTCACTTCGCCATTCCCCCGGACCAAAAACATACTTCCCATTTTGCTGGGAAGCATATTTTTGTCAAGCAATCTCCATGAGACAAGCTCAGACAAAGTATGGACATGTTTTGATAAGAAACAAGCAGAACTAAACCTTATTGATAAAAGTACAATAAAAATGTTGTAGTTGTGGCAAACTTTTCTAGATGTGATGTTAAAGCGTCCAAATTATTGGCCAATCAATTAAAGAAAAGGAAGATAAAAAACAAAATAGGAGCCATAATGGATGAAAGTGGAATTAGGTTTTTTGGCCCTTGAATAATCTTGGATTAATTTGCCAATTATTTTGCAGTCAATTCTGCCAAATAAAAGCAATAGAAAATCTAGGGATCCTACATTCCAAACAGCAAATTTTTTGGTCAATGCAGCTTTGGAGGGTTGGCAATCCTAATGTCCGCATTCCAACTGTCTAACCCATATGTAGCATGACTTCTTCCATAATGGGTTGATCACCTCTAGACTTTCAAATCTTTGGAAGAGAAAACTCTCATTTTCGGATTTATTAATTAATTCAAATTATATTTGTTTTGTTGTTTTATTCTGGCATGACTGTTTTATATTCTCCATTTTGTTTAGTGCTTTGGAAAATCAAGGCACTATTTTCTTGGCTGTTCTTGTCCATATGGTGTCTCCACATCTCAGATGCCACAAGGAAATATATGAAAGCAATCTTGTATCATCAGTACAGTGGTACCTCGGGATACGAAATACCCAGGTTACGAAATTTCCGGGATACGAAAAAATCCCATAGGAAATAACTGTTCCGGGTTACGAATGTTTTTTCGGGTTACGAAAATTTTTTTGGTGCTTTTCGGCGCTATTTCACACGGAATCGCGGCTTTTCCCCATTAGCGCCTATGGGTTTTCGGCTTACGAAGGCTTTTCGGGTTACGAAAGCGGCCGCGGAACGAATTAATTTCGTAACCCGAGGCACCACTGTATATAACTGCCATCTCAGTATAGCTTGGAGAATGTTTACAAAAGCAACGGCCACATAAAACAAAAGTTAAGAAGGGTGTGTATATAACCACTGTGAAGGACCAAGAAAGATCCAGTCATGGGTGTAGAAGCCCACAAACACATAGTTTGTGAATAGGAGTGGAGTAAGATAGTAATCATGTATCTAACATCATGTGGGGAAAAGGGAGTCCCATTCCATCATGCAATCTACTAACCAGGTCTAGGGATTTTCAAGGGTGTGGAAAAGAAAGAGGCGAATGTATTTATCTTCTCATGAGGGAAGGTGGACACAAAGTTGAGACACTATTTTTTAGAATTTCCACTAGTGATACTAATTTCTCTCCTTGGCCAGGACAAATGTTTACTCACACTTAACAAAAATAAATATGCCTTAAGAAAAGAAGTGTAACTTGGAGTTATGCCAAGCACTAGCATGAAGAAGAAGAGCCCTCCCTCCATGCCATCTGACACCATCCGGCCTGGGAGGGAGTAAAAAGGCAGGCCCAACTCCATCAGGACTAGCCAGAGCAAGAAGAAAGCTCTTCCTTGAGTCCATCTGCCTTGATCCAGGCCTCAGAGGGAAGAGAAGAACCACTGGACTTAATAAAAAAAAAAAAAAAGAGAAGACTCCACCACACTGTGAGGGAATGTGTTCCACTGGTACAAAACTTTTGCTGGTATAAAGCCACAGGACTGGAGAGAGGACAGAATCCACCAACTCAAGAGGGGAGGAATAAAATGTGTTTCCTGAAAGTACTCTTGACTCTTGTTTCTTCCTCTGCTGGTTGAATATTTTGGACACAAAAAATGGGGCAATCTAACAGAGAGTCTGCCAGGAAGTGTCATCCAAAGTGGGTTATATCACAAAATAATCATTATTTTTCTTCTTCTGCTTTATGCTTATATTTGTATAAATTTCACCCTAAGCGTAATTGCAACTATTCTTTTGCTTGTCTCCCTTTGGAAGCACACAAAGAATTTGAAGAAGAGTGGTGCTAGTGTTAAAGACATCAACACTCAGGTCCATATCAATGTCATAACATTATCATTGTTTTATGTCTTCTTCTATGTTCTGTATTTCACTAGCATGATAGTCTTTTCCAGTGATGTTATTAGGTTTAGAAGCACTGAAAGACCAGTTATGGAAATCGTTACAATTATATTTCCTTGTGCACACTCCATCATATTAATATCGACCAATCCCAAACTGAAAGAAATGGCTGATCACATTCTGAATATCAGACAAAGAGCTTCATAAAGAGGAAAAAGGAGAAAAGTTATGCATTCTTTGTATGTGTGCCCTCAAGAGTAAACATCCAAACAAGGGATCCTGCTAACCATCCAAAAGGAATGTGGAGAATCCATCCCTCTTGATCTTTGAACTGTCTTGAAAATGCAGGATAGACCCTTGAGAGAGCTGAATCCTATGCTTCCTCTTCAACACACATCTATTCCTGACATGTGGTAAAGACTCCTTTTAAAACCCAGATCCAGTCCTGCCTAGAAAGCCAATTCTTTGTAATCACTTATTCAGACACCTCCACCTGACAATTACTATCACACATGTTATAGTAATTCCAAAAGGAGAAAATACTCATTGATTGCCTTCATTTTCATATCAAACAATTAAATCAGTAAACAAAACCTCAAAAGAGAATGAAGCACATGTGTATTGAGGAATCAACCAAACTATCATGCTTTTGTTTTGAATTGAGATTCCTTTGTTTTTTCATCAATGAACTAACACAGCTGCCTTCAATAAATATGAGCTTCTTTTTTCTTTTACTTCATATTTCTGTATTATTATTTTAATTATTAATTTTTAATGAAATTTAATTATTTCAGAAGAGAAAAATACCACCACAACAGGTGACAAAGTCCTAAAGACAACAAAAGACAAAAAAAAAATACTACAAAAACAACACTAGACAAACATGGGTGCTCGATAGAGAGGCGGCTCCTGGCCTCCTCTTTGTGGCGGGTCTGTATTTTTTAAAAGATGTATTGGTGGTATCGGACCCTGATAATTGACTGGAATATAAAGCAAATTTGGGTAAAAAATTACATTACATATTGTTTTATTGATTAGCCTAGGCCATATCAAAATAACACAAAGCAGATAAAACGCTATAAAATTCTATAGAAGGTATAGAATTTAAAAAGCAAATATAATAATTCTAAAGTATGAATAAAATACCATACAGATACCATCTGAATGCCATACAATTTAATTACAAAACCCATAAATGAAACAAATTATAAACTTGAATATAAAACCTATATAAAGATTCAAAGTACGAAAATGGGTGAAATGGGGGGGGGCGGATAAATGATAGTACATTTCGGATTCACCCCTTTTCACTCACTGCCCCTCATTCCTGGAACCTTTTTCCCCCGCAAGCAAGAGCTATCACTTCTTTAACCATCTTCAAAACGGAGTTGAAGACCATCCTGTGCAGAGAAGCGTTCCCAGGCTTGCATAATTGTTGCTTGCTACTTGATGTTCCTTTCGTGCCTTTTTTATTGAACCATTTCCAGTATGTGCTATGTACCTTATATGTATTATCCTACTAGAGAGGCAGGCTACTTCCAACAGGCCTCCCGGGTGAAGATTAACCATCCATTAAGAAGCCAAGCCCCTCCTCCAGTCCATCTGCCTTCGTCCAGGCCTTGGAGGTGGGAGAGAACTGCTGGACCTCATCCCTTCCCCCCACTACTCCCTTCTCCTTTTGTGTGGTGTTTTTAGATTGTAAGCCTGAGGGCAGGGAACCGTCTAATTAAAATGATTGGTATGTACAGCATTGTGGAAATTTACAGCAATATAAATAAAAGTTAATAATAATATAAAATAATAATAATAAATAACAAAACAGAAAGATTGGAACATCAGTTACACATCAAAATCCCCTCATCACCTCTACAGTTACCCCAATTTCCCCACATATCTAGCTTCTCAACTGTATTGCTTAGATATTATTGAATCTTGACCACTCAAGAAGTAGAAGTTCTAACATGGGTATCCCAGAACACTGATGTTTGTATAGGGACCAAGATCTGGTCCCTTTCCTGTTGGTACAAATACACTTGAATAGAATGAGCTAAATGGTGAAATTAGTGGTGGATACAAACAATTTTAGGGACAAAAAGGTTTTACACACAAATATATCTTCTAATATGATAGAATCATGAGGAAAAAACAGAACAAGAAAACAGAATCTTCATAGGTTAAATGGTTACAGCAGCAAGGTTTATGTTTACTAAATATGGGAAGGAGAAGAAACTCCCATGGTGAGAAGAATGGAAAGAAAAACAATTGTATTTTGCGGTTTCAGATAATGCACTTGGATGGAAACCTAATCCAAGTTTTCTACAAATCCAGCAGCATTTCATAGAACTTTTTAAGAAAGGAAAGGAGATGGTGAAATTTTAAGTTTTGATTATCCTTCTTTTTTAAAATATAAATATTTTAAATATTAAAAATATAGCTGGTGGGTGAAAGGGATGCTGTGGATATAGTATATATTGATTTCAGTAAGGCCTTTGACAAGGTTCCCAGACATTCTTGCAAACAACTGGTAAAATGTGGGCTAGACAAGTCAACTGTTACATGGATTTAATATTGGTTGAACCCAAAGGGTGCTCAACAATGGCTCTTTTTCATCCTGGAGAGCACAAGGCTCTGCCTGGGCCCAGGCATTCAACATCTTTTTCAATGACTTGGATGACAGAATTAGGGGCAACTTATCAAATTTGCAGATGACACCAAATTAGGAGGAGTAGCTAACACCCAGAGGACAGGATCAAATTCAAAATGACTGAATAAACTGGAAACTGGGCCAAAGCTAACAAAATGATATTCACACAGAAAAATGTTAAGGTACTGCACTTAGGGCGAAAAATGAAATGCATAGTTATAGGATGGGGGACACCTGGCTTAAAGAGACTACGTGTTAAAGGGATCTAGGAGTGAAGTAGACCACAGTTGAACATGAGTGAACAGTGTGATGAGGCAGCTAAAAAGGCAAATGCAATTTTAGGCTGCATCTATAGAAGTATACGTGCTAGATCAGGGAAGTAATAGTGACACTTTATTCTGCTTTGGTCAAGATTCAAGAACTTTCTATGGGAAATCTTTAAAAGGCTTTGAGGCCATGCTTTCCTTTGTCTCTCTCTGATCCTCTCCTGAGGGGGAACCAGATGCTGTCTCTTTGAGTCTGGGAGACACAGACTCAAGGGAATGCAGTCGAGAGGCCAGGGGGCCCTCCCTACATCCAGGAACTCAAAAGGACTACAAATCCCATCTTCTGTGAGTGGTTAGCTAGTGCGTTTAGGCCTTTGTTATTCAACAATGGCTTGTCTGGAATGAACCTGTAACTTTGCAGAGTGTTATAATTCTTTCTATCCTATTCTATCCCCTTTAAAATAAACTTCTTTCTTAAAAAGCATCTCTGCTATCTCTCTGCCCATGCACGTGCCTTAACTCGGCTACTGGTGTTCTGGGTTGGCAAGAAAGGAAACTGATCTCTCTCTCTATTCCTCACAAGTCCCAGTGTGTGTGGGGGAAGGGGTAGCTGTGGAGCTACTATAAATATAATTATAGTTCATTCACGGGGTGGTGGCAGCTAAAAGTCCTTTTTGTAAAGGGATCCCCTGAGAGTAACAGTCACGCACAGGGCTTTGCCCCAGGGACCATCACTGGAAAAGTGTGGTCCAGTTTTGGGCACTGCATTCAAAAACTGGAAGTGTCCAAAGGAGGGGGACAAATAGTGAAGTGTCTGGAAACCATGTCCATGAGGAATGACTTGGGAGCTGGGGATGTTTAGCCTGGAGAAGAGAAGGTTAAAAGGTGATATGATAACCACACATACCAACAGTTTGCTAGTAAATCTCTTAGTTAGAAATGAAGAAGTGATCTGTAAACATTCAAGAGTATCCTTGCAGTCTTACAAAGAGGTGAGGAAGAAGAAGTAGATGGTATAATAATCTCAAGCTGGTAAACAAAGTAGTACAATGTATCAGCATTTCAATACTGTGATTGAGAAGGAGAGGGGTCATTCATTTGCACTGAGTTAGAAAGAGATTTACATAAAAGATACTGGGCCTTAGAAATGCAGAGGCCACTTTGGAATGATTTCAGCACCTTCTTTAGTATTAGTTAGAAAGAGAATCGGCCACCATTTCTCCCAAATGCTGAAAAAAATGCTGAGGAGTGGGGAAAGGAGGAAGTGCCCACAGAAATAAGAAAGTGATTTATGAGAATGTCCCTCCAGCACTGAAAAGCGTGGCAACAAAGGGGCATACAATATCTGTTCAGGGAAGCCCCAAGGCATTTGAATCCATTGATACATGGGATAGCAATGCTTGTTTGACTTGGACTCAAGTGTGATTCACACATCATGCTGTGACTTGACGTGGACTTGACTTCATAATATATGATTTTCTGACTTGATTTGGCTTGAGACTTGCATGTTTTAACAACTGACTTGCTGGTCTAGTTCAGTAACATAAACACATTCACCTTCTTTCATCACAACCTCCACCCCACCTGCTTGCCTCAGTCACCGCTGCCTCATGTGTGTGTGCTCTGGGGCCTCTCCTCACTTTTCCCTCTTCTTCTCTCCTCCCTCTCTTTTGGTTGCTTGCTTGATTTGGGGTGAGGTTGGAAATATTTTGATGTTATTGCTGCTGTGTTTGTGTTCTCAGGAGGTCTCTCTCCTAAGCAATTCAGATTGAGCTCAAAACAACACAAGCAAGAGAGAGTGGAATGGGGCCAATAAGCAAGGGAGAGGAACCAGAACAGACCACGAGGTGAGCAAAGCTGGGATAGAGTGGGAGAGAAGGAAGCAGAGAAACAACAATAACAAATAGAGTGATGTATTCAAGTCTTTGTAGCCAAGTCAAGTCCTCAAGCCTACCTTCATCTCAGTCAAGTCTCAGTCTGCAAGAACTTTGCAAGAGTTGGAGTCTCGAGTCTAGGAGGGAACTTTGACAGAAGGAAAAAAAAGGTGTGGGGTGTGGTTTCTGGGAGGGAAGAAACAGAACATTACAATAAGCTTGCGGTGGGGCTTGAGGTCTATTGGCAGCTTGTCCCCACAGCACTTCAGAGGATCCTCAAAGGTTTCCCCAAACTTCAGAAGGATCTTCCACCCCAAGCTCATTGCTTAACACATTTGGTTATTCCCTTTTAAGAAATGTGTCCCACACTTGGGGGAAAGGTCTTAGAATCATAGAATCATAGATCGGAAGAGACCACAAGGGCCATCCAGTCCCACTCGAATTGAATGGCACCAGCAAGTCAGGCATTAAAGTAACATGGCTCTCATGTTGAGTCAGTGCATCATTTTTTGCCAAATGTTCAAATCATTGAAGTGACTTGAGTCGATTGTCTGAGTCCACTGACTCAAGTCTACATCACTGACATACAAAGGTGATTTAAAAGAACTATCCAGTGACTTCCCAGAACGAACAGTTAGTAAAAAAGTGTATAAAATATCTATTAACTAAGTCCCAAAAGACTTGATTAGGCCATTTACTGTATATGGTGGGATTCTACCTCCTGGTATCAGAAAAGAGACAAATCTATACTGAGAGCAAGGAAGTTTATTAATGCACATGATGTTGGTGCATTGAAGGGAAAGAAGAAGTGGACCCTCATGCCAATAGAGCTTTTATACCATGTAGAATCTGATTGATTTTATAATTTGTTGGCTTAAAAATGCCACACTAGCAGAGAGTGAAGCAGATGCTTCAAATCCCACCCATTAGCTGGTGTTTTTGCAGATAGATTAAGGCACAGGGTGCGTCAGTTTGATTTGAACCTGTGTTGAGGGACTGGAAGGGGTTAATTATCAATTCATTAGACTGTAATGTTTTTATTTTCGTGTTTTGATTGTTTATTGTATATGTTAATTGCTATGTATTTGTTAAATTGTTTGATTGCTATTGTATTGGTATCTTATTGTAATTTTATATTGATTTCCCCACTGCTGTTAGCTGCCCGAGCTCCCGTGATTGGGCGGGATACAATAATTTATATTATTAAGCATGCCAGAAAGCACAAGCCAAGCAAAACAAGCTCAACAAGTTCCTTATCTCAATAATAAAGATCTTCCTACGATTGCATTGCTTTCCATAGTATGATCTGTCTGTTTAAAAACTCCAAACGGCAGATTTTCCTCTGCCAGACTCACAGATAAACCAGGCGAATCACACCAGGTATATCCTCAGCTCCGCCTCCCTTTTAAAGAAATGACAAGAATGGTTTAGCAACTCAGCCTCCACTGAATACTCATAGGGACCTTACGGGAATTTTTATCCATGGCTTCCCTGTTAGGAATGGTTTTATCACAGTTGTGGTGGGACAACAATGGCTTCGAATAGAAAGTTGTTGACCTGTGAGTTCCTCTTGATTAGTTTTGAGCACAACAAGATTTGTGATGCAACTGCTGCTTCAGCGAACATCTTCTAGATCTACATCTCCTCAGAGACCTCCTTGGATTCTTATAATGAGGTAGACAGTTATATTATCTGGCTGTTTTTCAATTAGCCAGTCTCTGGTGTGGCACGTGGCTAAGTGTTTTCCTACTGTGGGAAGATCACTAACTTTCCAATCATGTCTTCCTCTGGCTGAAGTCAAGAATAACATCTTTGTACCACAGATTGCTTGGAATGTCAATAGTCATTTCCAGTATCCTCCTTTCTTCCTCCACTGGTTGAATATTTGGACACAAAAAGTGGGAAATCAGACAGGCACTCTGCCAGGAAGTGCCAACCATAGTAGGTTCTTCACATGTTTATTTTTCTTCCTCGGCATCTCTCATTATACTTGTATAAATTTCAGCATAAGCATAACTGCATCTATTATTTTGCTCGCCTCACTGTGGAAGCACAAAAAAAGTTTGAAGAGAGTGGTCTTGGAGTTACGGACCTCAGCACCCAGGTACACATCAATGTCATTATGCTATTGTTGTTTTATGTTTCTTCTACTTACTATATTTCACTGGCATGATACTATTTGCCAGTGATCTATCTCCGCTTGAAAGCACTGAAAGACAATGTGGACATCTTGACAACTTCATTTCCTTCTGCACACTCCATCGTATTAATATTGACCAATCCAAAACTGAAAGAAGTGGCTGCTCATGTTTTTGAATATTAGACAAGAGCTTCATAAAGAGGAGAAAAGGACAAAAGATATGTACTCATTGTTGTGTGTCGCCCTCAAGAGTAACCTCCAAAAGGTGGAGTCTGCCGACCACACAAAAGGAATGTGAAGAATCCACCATCTTGATCTTTGGACGGTCTTGAAAATGCAGAATAGACACTTGACAGCGCGAATTGCAGACTGCCCATTCTATACACTTCTGTTTTTAGGATGTGCTGAAGGGTCCTCTTTAACCCAGATTCAGGACTGTCTAGAAATCCAGTTTTCTATAATTAATTATTCAGGTACCCGCACCAAAT